>NC_142437.1:110921730-111225961 GCF_059453495.1 Arachis ipaensis
CAATTTTTTCAAGCTATAAACATAATTACCACAAATCAATACCTAGGGTTCATCAAAATCATAATTTCACAAGGTAAAGAGTTTTCTTACCTTTTCCGATGGTGTTTGGGGGCACAAACCATCAATAGCCCAACCTTAAGTACTACCTAAATAATCAAAACACAAAAATTCATTCAAAATCATTACCCACATTTTCGGATTTTTAGGGCAGAGGGAAAGAGATAAAAATTCGAAATTTTACCAACAAATGTTAGATAGAACTAACTGGCTCGGCGAGAGTTTCGCGTAGCCGCTGACGGCACGCGAGTCAGAGCACTGTAGCTCAAGATATGATCCATTGAATGTGGATGTGAATAGTAATTTTTCTCTCTTCTTCTCCTCACTTCAGCTGCTGGTGTGTGTGTTATTTAATGAAGAATGAGGCTGAATGGCCTTCATTTAGGCTTATATATGTGTTGAGGTTGGGTCCAATTCGGGTCCGGTCTAATCCGTTAGCGTTTTTAGTCCGTTTGGCCTAATTTCGGGCCAAACCTTTAAAATTAGTGTCCGATTTTCAACTTTAATTATTTTCCTAAGTTTTTCTACTGTTTTTACTGCTCTTACACAGTACCAGACAGATTTAGGCCAGTACTGCTGGTTCAATTACCAATACGCGTTTTTACGCAATTTTCCGAAGAAAATTACATTTTCCAACTCAGAAAAATCTAATGAGTCTGAATATCATATTTAAATTTTCTAATTAATATTCTAAAATTTTGAACCTAATCCGGGTAATTAAATTATTATTATTTTACGTTAATTAATCGGTTAATTAATTCGCGATTCTTACATCTTTGCTTGATAGTGTTCAAATAATCGGAGTCATGTAAATATATGGAAGATGCAGCGAATTGATCTTCAAATAACTTTTGCGAGCTCCTGAAAACGTGAAATAGAATCTGCAAGCAAAGATGAAAACCAATCAAGTGCAGGACCGTCTAAAAAAATAAGAAAACAACGACATAAGATACGATTAGAGCACCGTTTACTATCATCATGGAGCAGAATTTTTGATGCATTTTTTTGGATCACCCATGTCATCATAGGGGGTCAAAGTTATTGGTAACACAAAGTTTTCAGGCAGTTTGAAATTCATGACATCTGCTGTGAATGGTCCAACTGCATTGTCTAATTCGTCGTCTTCATTGGTTTGTTGATCTCCCTCTGGTTGTTGAGTTTCAATGACATACATTGGATCATAATTTCCTTCCTCGTCATCCGTTTGTTCACTGTGATCACCATTATTAGCAATCTGAACATTGGTTAACTCAGTTATTTGATTTGCCATTCTTTGGTTTTCTTTTGTCATGCGCTGATTAGCCTGTTGTAACTTTGTTACCGTTCGAAGGAGCTCGAATGGTGTGGGAGGAGGTTGGTTAGCCATAGGCAGATTTGGTAATTTTGGGGCCTAAAGAAAAAAGGTTTTTGTTTCTAGGCCCCACAATGGGTGTCAATTGTTCTTGTGAAGGTTGGCCGCGGTATAGTTTGTCCGCCGGTGAATAACTAAGAACTTTCAGTTGAGACTCGAGATGAGTCATACTTCAACAGCAGGAGAACAAATGGGTGGGAACCTGCAAAAGACACTCCAACGCTCAAGTTAGTGAGTGAATAATAAATTCTGTTTATTTTAATATATCTTCAAAAAGTTTTTTATCTCTTTTTTATATTTAGGATGAGGTATATATAGTTGCACTATGATGCACGGACACTGACACGGACACGGAACACGACACGACACGGGACACGCCGATACGCGAATTTTAAAATATTACATGACACGGGGACACGCATACATATAAAATATAAAGTATTTTTTATATAAACCGTAATGATATTTTAATATTTTATTGATATTAAAATATAAATTAATTTTTTAAATTATTTTTAATGTCTTATTTTAATTATATCAAGTATTTAAAATATTTTTTATTTTAATAAATAATAATATATACTATATTTAAATTTATTTTAAGAATATATATTAAGAATAAGACCAGACATGCTGACACGTGATGGTATTTAGGTGTGTCCAAGTGTGTCTGAAAAAGAATTTTTTATTTTTTATTGAGACACGGTTTGGACACAGCAGACAAGCGTGTCGGACGAATATCGGTGAGTGTCATCGTGTCCAAAATATGTCCGACACGCATACACGGCAACTCAGCAAAGTGCCCGTGCTTCATAGTAGTTACATTTTCCAAACATTTTACTTAAATAAAAAATAATAGCATTTTAAAACGTTATAATACGTTTTAGAATTTAATTGTTTAATAAGCGACTTATAGTGTTTATAGTCAAATTATAATGTTTAACCAAATTATAATGGTCCTCCTATGATGCACAGACACTGACACCGACACGGGACACGACACGATACGGGACACACTGACACGCGAATTTTAAAATCTTATAAGACACGAGGACACGCATACATATAAAATATAAAGTATTTTTTAGATAAATCATAATGATATTTTGATATTTTATTCATACTAAAATATAAATTAATTTTTTAATTATTTTTAATATCTTATTTTAATTATATCAAGTATTTAAAATATTTTTTATTTTAATAAATAATAATATATACTATATCTAAATTTATTTCAAAAATATATGTTAAGAATAAGATTGGACATACTGACACGTGATGGTATTTAGGTGTGTTCAAGTGTGTCCGGTGAAGAATTTTTTCTTTTTTATTAAGACACGGTTTGGACACAGCAGACACGCGTGTCGAACAAGTGTCGGTGAATATCGTGTCTAAAATGTGTCCGACACGCAGACACGGCAAATCAGCGAAGTGTCCATGCTTCATAGGTCACCTCAATTACCATAAATTACAAATTTTAAGAAGAAAATTACTTGTTGCCAACTCTTGACTTTTGTATTATCTTAACTATTATGGTATAATCACATGTGAGTACCGTCAAATTAAACCAATCTAACCTTTAACTAACACACTTCATAAAATGTTGATTTTTCCCTCACAACACCTATCATGAAATGACCCCTAATTATCACCGATGACTATGACAATAAAACTAACCTACTAAAAACATATGAATAATGTACTCTCATTTACCGTTTTCGCTTATAATATTTCTTTGACTTTTGGTTCTTAATAATATTAATTGTATTCAACATTCTTGAATAAGACAAAGCAACCACTTTCTGCCACATTGAATAAGAACTGAAATTATACCAGAAAGCCTTGATAATAATGGGAGTATAAAAAAATATACGAAGTTTTAAAGTTTTAATAATGTTGCTCATTTATAAAATAATAAGTTTAATAGTTTCTACTGATAGTAATCCAAAATTTATTTACCAGATTATTTTATAATTGTAACTGTGTCTTGTTTTATCTCATTTAGCATTGAGATCAACAACATGAAAATACAATTAGTGCAATATGGAGATCATGAGGAAGGTTTAAGTAGAAGAGTGCGTATAAAAGACAAACAGTAAATTAAAGAGAGACAAAATTTGAAGGTTAATACACACATTCTTAGATTCTTAGGTATTGCATATTTAGGATTTCTTGTTAATTATTTACTTTTTGTTCAAATAACACTTAATGACCAGGTGAACTTATTATTAGTCTAGATTTTTACTTTTTGGATCTGTCTAGTGTCTACTCTACCACCCCTGCTGCCTTCTATGTTGAACATTTTTTTAAAAAATAAAAAATAATTAATAGATAATAAATAATAAAAAAAAACTAATCATAAATAAGCAGGTCTAGCATATGACAGTTTTTTTTTCTCGGTTTCATTAATTAAAGGAAGGCTTAATACATATATTTGTAGCTATACTAAATAACATTTTACTCTCAATCTATGTCAAGAATTAAGTTTAAATTAAGCTACACTTCTAATTAATGAAAATTACAAAGACTATAAAGCGATATTATATAATAGCTAAAAGTTTGATTTAAATCTTAAAATCTTCTGACATTATGATTTTAAATACGTCAACTAATTTTATAATATTTCTATTAAATTAAATATTTTTTATGATTTTTTTATTTTACATATTTAATTTATTTTTTTAATTTTACGTAAAGTCTCAGCTTTTTTTGTTTTTGTATTAGACCTCAACAAAACATTTCAATATTTTGTCACTGTAGATTTTTTTTTTTTTTTCGTGTTTCTGAATTCAGCTCTTGCATGTGCAGCGTAAGAAAAAGTATCCATTTATAATGGTCTACTATATAATAAATAAAATGGTAGGAAGAAAACTTGAATCGAACTTCAAAAGATGTTTAAAAAATTTTAAAAGTAATTTTTTTTTTATCTTTTGACTTATGAAAAGTAGTAGTAAATTATAATTTTTTAAAAAAACTATTTAAGAACTTATAAAGAATTTTAAAAAAAATGACTTTTCTTATAATGCTACTATTTTTATCATATTTCTATAAAATAAGTACTTTTAGAACTAAAAATCTAAATACAAAATAATTTATTTATAAGCTACTTTTAATATAGTCATTTATTATTTAAATTATTTTTTTAAAAATAATTTAATTAAATTATTTACCAAAGTTGGGCCTAAGAACAAATAACTTTTCGCAACATTTTTTCCCAACAAACAGATTAAATTATTGGTGTAATTAATAATAGAGGTAGACTAGAATTCTAAAAAATTTGAGGTCAATTCCCAAGAAGATGCTAATTGAAAGGGTTGAAAAGGTAAAACTAATTACAGTACATATGAAGGGTTTTAGGGTCTTTTTCTTCCTACACTAATAATTAAAGGAAGGAAAGCACCTTCGGTAAAATTAAAAATACAAATTAATAAAAGAAAAAAAAAATATTTTATGACATTTAATTTAAAAAAATAAATAAATTATTATAAACGGTTGATCAATAATCGAACGATTGAACCAATGACTCAATAAAAAAAACAATTTAGTGTAAGGTTATCAAAAGAACATTTAGTTAGTTCTATAAAACAGCACCTTAACTGATAGAATCAATAACAAAATAATTGAATCAATAACTCAATAATCTAGCATTTTAACTAGATCAATTACTATTTCGATTTTAATAACTATGTTTTTACTATCTTTTGATGTTTTTTTGTTATTTTTAATTTTAAAAAGTATTTTTATCAACGCCTAAATTTTTCGATGCATTTTTTTCATTCGGATATAAATAGCAAAGATACAAGCAAGTTTCAAAATGAAAGCATTTGATAGGTAAAGGGGATAAATAAAAGAAAATCAAAAAGAAAAAAAAAAGAAAGAAGAAATACTAGTAAATTAATTGAAGTTACTACTACTAATTAAGAATTCAAGAAACATTTTTCTTCATCGTGTTTGATCCAACTAAAGTTTCTTTAACTCATTGTCGATTCTTTAATTATTGTTAAGACTGTTCTTATTCCATAATGAATTGATGCCTAACGTTTAGAATACTCCACTGAATGGACATCATTAATCATCATACACCCCAAGACCTTAACAAAACAACAAAATGTCATAAATCATAAATGCATTATTTAAAACGTTGTAGGGTTCACACCGTCTTTAATAATCCAAAATTGAAAGGGATTCCAATCTAAGAAGCTATGATTAAGTCAACAATATATCTAATAAGAGAGATGAAATTTCTTGTAAGAGGGCCGACATAAAAGCGCGTAGAAACATTAATTTCTTATCGATTAATAGTATTCTATTTCTTTATTATTATTTTTTCTTTGTTTTCTGGCAAATAGGATTCTACAGATGCATACACAGATACATAGATAGTTGAACCAAAACAACGACCTAGGACATGGTTTACTTTGAATGAATCTGCAACAAAACTTCATAGTATGTACTTATGTTAACTTTGACCAATTACAATTCTTGCTATAACCTTCTATCTTACTCCACAGCCACCCTACTTTTTCTTTTACTTTCTACACTTTTTGGCGGACGCTCTTTCCCAAACTTAGAAAATAAATGCTCTAAAACACAGAGTAGAAGGATCTTGTTCATGGGTCTGGCACTTGATGATACAATTATTAGTTTACTCACTTCTTTTGTCTTGTGTTGGACCGTACCCAAGAATACACACCAATGAGAATTAGATTACATTCATTGCTTCCCTTCATTCTCTGCTATGTGATATTTATCAGTATTCACATTTCTGTCATCTCTGGCCAATGTCTTCCAGATCAACAATCATTGTTGCTGCAATTGAAGAAGAGCCTTGCTTTCAACAGTACAAGTTCCAGCAAACTGAACTTTTGGAATCAAAGTTCTGATTGCTGTGATTGGAGTGGTGTAAGTTGTGATAATGAAGGACATGTTTCTGGTCTTGATCTTAGTGGAGAATCAATCACTGGTGGATTCAACAATTCAAGCAGCCTATTCAGTCTCCGTCATCTGCAGAGGTTAAGCTTGGCAGCTAATAATTTCAATTCTGTGATTCCTTCAGCATTTGACAAGTTGGACAAGTTAACGTACCTGAATTTGTCATATGCTGGGTTCGTGGGGCAGATTCCAATAGAGATTTCTAAGCTGACGAGGTTGGTTAGTCTTGATATCTCATCTCTTGCCTATTTGGCAGGGCAAGATCTAAAACTTGAGAATCCAAATCTAAGAATGCTTGTCAGTAATCTGAGCAGTATTAAGCAATTGTATCTGAATGGTGTAACTATAACCGCTCATGGAAATGAATGGTGCAATGTTATGTTGTCGCTGCGTGGATTGCAAGAATTGAGCATGTCAAGTTGCAATCTCTCAGGACCCATTGATGCTTCCCTGGCAAATCTTGTGAATCTCTCAGTCATTATTCTTAATCAGAATAATTTATCATCTACAGTGCCAGAAACCTTTGCCAATTTGAAGAATTTGACCACCCTTAGCCTTTCTTCATGTGGGTTAATTGGAACGTTTCCACAAAAGATCTTCCAGGTTAGAACACTGTCATCCATTGACATATCATTCAATTCTAACCTTCAAGGTGTCTTTCCATCCTTCCAACTGAGTGGAGCTCTTCATACTTTGATAGTAAGTGAAACGAGCTTCTCTGGAACACTTCCTAGTTCACTATCAAACCTCAACGGCCTCAGTTACTTGGATTTGTCACATAACAACTTCACTGGTCCAATCCCATCTTTTGGAATGGCGAGAAAGCTTTCCTACGTAGATCTTTCTCATAATAATTTTAGTGGGCCAATTCCATCTTCTGCTCACTTTGAAGGACTACAAAATCTCATCAGCATCAACCTGGGTTACAATTCCATCAGTGGAAGAATTCCTTCATCTCTTTTTAGACTCCCATTACTGCAGAAGATTCAACTTTCCAACAACCAATTTGGTCAATTGGATGAACTCAAGAATGTTTCTTCCTCTAAATTAAAGATTCTTGATTTAAGTAGCAACAACATATCAGGTCCAATACCAACATCCCTCTTCCAGCTCACAGGACTCTCTATCCTCCAGCTTTCCTCAAACAAGTTCAATGGTTTGATGCAGCTAAATAAGTTTCTGGAGCTCAGAAATTTGACCACACTGGACCTTTCATACAACAACTTGTCAGTCAGCGTGAATCTCAACTTATCTTCCATTCCAAACATTAGCACTCTAAAATTGGCATCCTGCAGTTTGAAGGTTATCCCTGGTTTCTTGAGATACCAGTCTAGGTTGAGCACTCTAGACCTATCCAATAACCAAATTCAAGGAGCAGTTCCCAACTGGATTTGGAAACTGGATAGTCTTGAAAGCCTTAATATGTCTCACAATTATCTGACTAGTTTGGAAGGGCCTTTACAGAATCTTAGTTCCAATTTAATATTCCTTGACCTTCATAGCAATCAACTACTGGGGCCAGCTCCTGTTTTTCCCAAATCTGCTGCCTATGTTGATTACTCAAACAATAATTTTAGCTCCCTTATCGCACTTGAAACTGGTTACCTGTCTGGCACAATTTATCTCTCTCTTGCAAACAATAGATTCCGTGGCAGCATCCCTTATTCCATCTGCAATGCCTCTAGTCTTCAAGTTCTTGATTTTTCCAATAATAACATTTCAGGCACAATTCCTTATTGTTTAATAACACTGAGTCAGATGCTTGGGGTGCTGAATCTGCGCCAGAACAATCTCTCAGGGCTTATCCCCGATGTGTTTCCAGCATCTTGTGCTCTGAGGACTCTTGATCTCCTTGGAAATATCTTAGAAGGGCAGATTCCAAAATCTCTTGCTAATTGCTCGAGACTTGAGGTATTGGACCTTGGGAACAATCAAATTACCGATGGATTTCCATGTTCATTGAAAAACATATCCACTCTCCGTGTGCTAGTATTGCGAAATAACAACTTCCATGGCAACATTCGATGTCCAAAAACCAATAGTACATGGCAAATGCTTCAAATTGTTGATTTGGCCTTTAACCGTTTCAATGGTATTCTACCTGCAAAATGCTTCACAACGTGGGAGGCTATGATGCATGATGAAGACAATGCTGATTCCGAAGAAAATCATCTCCGATTTGAGGTACTTAAATTTGGTCCGAAATATTATCAGGATTCGGTAACAGTTACAAGCAAAGGTCTAACGATGGAGTTAGTTAAAATTCTAACTGTCTTCACTTCCATCGACTTTTCATCTAATCATTTCCAAGGAGAAATACCGAAAGAACTGTTTGATTTCAAAGCACTCTATGTGCTTAACTTATCAAACAATGCTCTTTATGGCCAGATTCCATCATCTATAGGGAATTTGAAACAGCTTGAGTCACTAGACCTCTCAAAGAACTCATTACAAGGAGAAATTCCCTCTGGGCTTGCAAGTTTGAATTTCCTTTCAGTCCTGAATCTCTCATTCAATCAGCTGCAGGGAAGAATCCCTATGGGTAGCCAAATCCAAACATTTTCAAATTCTTCTTTCCTTGATAATAAAGGATTATGTGGGGCTCCTTTGACTAAAAAATGCAGTGATGTCAATCCAGCAGGAGCTCCAAGAACAAAATCAGCTACTGAATTTGATTGGCAGTTTGTATCCACCGGAGTTGGTTTTGGGGTTGGAGCAGGACTAATTGTTTCGCTGTTGATGATTTGGGATCGAGGAAGAAAATGGAGCAACAACAGCATTGACAGGTTTCTTCTTCTTGTTCTTCCAATGTTTGGGTTATCATACACACCACCCATTGATGATGATGATGATGATGATGATGATGATGATGATGATGATGATGATGATGATGATGACAGAGAAGACAGGAATTCGTATATGACAGATGATGATGAAGACAGTGAGGCTTATGGAAGGCTCAAAGGGTGGTACTGTGTTTATTGCTCCAAACTTAGTATCACTCAGATGAAGGTAATTCATGATCCAAGCTGTACATGCTTCCATCACTCATCACCGCTTTCAACTTCTACACATTCATCAGATTCTTATTCTCCTTAGTTGAAAACATGCTAATATGTTTCTGTTATTTTCATATCATTTTTTCCTGAATGCATACATGCAAGATGGAATCATTTATTGTATATGCATGCTGTACATACACACAAAATCATTTCAGAGTTTGCAACAGAAAATTTGAGCAATAAAAGAACAATGTCCCCGCTGATTTTTCACTGAGGATTTTCATCAAATACTTGGGAGGCACCACCAAAATAACGAATTGCAGTTATGGATAGCATTGGTGGAATAAATATGTAAGAAAATAGTGTAAGAGCGAATCACAACCAGAGAGTAATAGAAAGAAAATACACTGGCGGATGAGTGAACTGAGCGGTGGCTTTTTGTTGTTTCGTTTCGTTTTGTTTTGTTCTCTTTCCATGAGGCCCAAAATATCAATTTCAGAATTCTGAAAATAAAATCAATTATACATATCTAAGAATATCATTACAGTCCTACCATAAACCAACAATTTAAAAAGATAGTAAAAATACAAAGATTACCTATATATTCATTATTCTGTTCCGAGCAATAAAATGGATATCAGATCACATTTTTTCTTCTGCCTATTGAACCAAGAATACAATACATTATTTATCAGCACTAGGACAAACTAATGAGGTGAAGAATAGAAGGGCCAGCTTCTTCATTTCAATGGATCTTCACCCTTTGCATATGTTGCTAATTGAATATCCTTCAAGGGTTGCTTTTTCCATAATCTTTTCCTGGTCAAAATAAAATGAGCTTGTTGGTTTTCTGATTGCAAATAATTCAGAAACAAGTAAAGCTTTAAGCATTATTGGATCTTTTCAGTAGTAAATAAACTTACTTGAATTATAGTTGTGATCATCCCTGATCTACCCTGCAGTAACTCAAAGTGAGAAAATCTTAATTGAACTTAATATAATTGCAGCTTGTAGCAAAGGAGAAATAGCCACCTGAAATTGCTTCTTTGTCCATGATATATCCTTCCACGTTTTGGAATGGACTGATTGCCATTCTGTTGGAACCTGAATACTTTCGACATGTTGCAAAATCCTCAAGCCACCTACAACATCATTAGTTCCCAAGTTAACGTTTGAAATTAAAGAAAACAAACTTGCAGGGTACATTTATATTTGGAATCTGGATAGCTATATATAAGAATAAAAATTGAAAGCAATTCTTCCTTATTACAACGCATTTTACTTTAGAAAGGCTTGATGATTTGAAGAGACATGTCATGATGTCTCATATCAAAACTGGTGGCTTGGAATAACTATGTTAGACGGTAATGCTCGGTGAATGGATAACTATATCAGAAGCCTCAACCATTCAGATTCAGGATGCATTTAATAAGTTAGACATATTTCATCTGAGTCGCATTAGTTCCTAGAACGTAATTGACATCCACATCTCTTAAAGAAAATTATTTTACAACAGCTCATGCAAATCTTAAGTAGTTGAATTCCATCTTCAATAACACTAAGAAGAACAAATGAAAAGAGACAAATACTTGTGATGAATGCCTCCTCCCAGATTCCATGTTCCAACCATGATGGAGCAACTTCTCGAATTGGGATTCCTTCACTCCTGCATACTCTGCTCACAAAATACAAATCAGACCTCAATGGCTCAATCACTGATAATTTTTTTTTTTATTCCCATTTTTTTCCTTTACTTCCATCCTGTGTTTGATCTTCTTGAAGATACAATCTTTCCAGTTTCATTTTACTAAAATTTCTACAAAATGGCATAGTTGCTTTATGGTTTAAGAAAATAAAGCAGCAAAGGATATTAGTCGATCTATAATTAAATCATACTCAATTACTACTTGGCGTATTATTCCTGGAAGAACACCGTCACTTAAAGGAGCAGTCTGTACTTCAAAAGGATATTTGTTTCCATTGGCCTTATCATCTGAATCCTGACCCTATTATAAAGCAGGGAATGAATACATGCATGTGATCCACAACTAGAATGCTAAAGTAAAATTTATGTTCCACAAGTTTAAAACTATAAAATGTTTTAAATAGATATAAAAGAAAAAAGGCAGAAAAAGAGGAGAAAGTCATGAATAAAGGCTTGAAACTCATTGACTTCTTTTTATTCATCAGTATAACCAAAAGAAAGTATAGTCACACTGAAAATTAGAAAATTACCATCCAGCAAAGGACTATAATATAAACCAAACGGTTTTCAGGAAGTACATGTAACTAATACATTCTGAGGAAAGCTTACTGTGTTAGTTTAGCACTACAACAAACTCGTTTTTAAAAGGCTCAATTAGAATCCTAAAGTATGATACTACATGCAACCCAACCACACAGGAATAAACAACATTAAGTTCAAGTTGTGGAGGTGATGCAAAGTAGGCTGTAGGAATTCTAATAAAAAAATGTACAGAGAATATAAGCTAGTATATAATAAGCCATATTCGAAATCATGCTCACCTTGCAACAAACAACAAAAAAATTTGTGACACAACCTTCAAGTATGTGATTACCATCATTAGATAGCAACAGTTCTGTAACTGAAGGAGGCCTGAGCTTTTCCAGACTCTTCCTTATCCTGCATTGTAGACACAATTTCAAATTAATTATTTGAAAGAATATAAACACTGATTCAGCTAGAAAATGTGTATGGCACTTTTAAATAGTCAAAATGAAAGGATACAGTGCGAGTAGGTGCATGGCCAATTGAAGAGATTGATAACAATAATGATCCTAATTGGGAAGACATAAACTGACCTTACCCAATCTGAATATTTTGCAATTGCAACATGCCTCCCATAGCCTGCCAAAGCCAAATGTGCACCATTTCCCAAGATACCAAATGCAGGAGGCACATAAGTCTCAATATGCACATGCACATCAAGAATTTTACAAACTCTGTCCTCATCTATAGTCTCACATGCATTCAATTCCTCCAAATTACCACTCACAAGAGTTGTAACAGCCAGCTCTCGACAATCAACCCTCTCCTTTATTGCAATTGGCATAACCTTTTGCATCGAATCATCAACAAGCATTTGTAGAGTGGGTTGCCATATTGGCAAGGTTGTCGATGATGGTGGCACAATCGCAGAATTATTAGATTTAAATAGAAGATGAGGAGCCAGCGTTGATAGAATTCGTATGGATTCTGAAAGTCTTTTCATGTGTCTCTCCCAAAACAACAAGCATGAGGCATTGTTATGAGTACGTGATGTTGTGTAAGCACCTGGATCAGAGTTCCCCTGAATCAGTTTCGAAAAAAGCCATAATTTAATAAGATTCATAGCAACTGTGAATGCATATACCTGGTTGTGCTTCTAAGAAGAGTTTGACTGGTGGTGTATCTAAGGTGTTTGATAGAATGCCATTACTGAATAAAAACCTTGAACTTGACATTCTGACTTTCCAGAGTAGCCAAAGGTGAAAGATTGTTGAGTCTACCGTTACCTGATTAATGTCAATTATGGCATCAACTTTGAACATAAAAGAAGAAATTGCTTTGCTTTCTTTTCAACTTAATGTTCATGGTTCAAGGGAAAGGAAGAATAGTAGCGAGCATGTATTATTTTGGTTCAAACAGAATGGGATTTGACATGAAGGGAAGGAGCAGTGTTTGATGAGACAAGTGTCGTATTACATTCCTGGCTCCCGGGACAATGTAACAAAGAATGCATTAATGGATGCAAGAGTAGCACCACTATTGTTATTAATACATGATGCAGTTTTTGCACATGCCTCTACTGAGTACATTCCCTTCTATCAGTGGTCACTCAAAAATATGAACCTTGATGTATGTGTTCTGTTTAGGCTCAACTAGTCATATTAAAACACCTATCAGAAAAGGTCATTACCTGAATCAAACTGAATTTGAAGATGGTGGAAATCCACGAGCAGCCCCTAGGCGCGGAACGGCGTCGCAGCGGAAATGGCTTCGTCGGAAACAGAACGGCGCCTCAAGGAGGATATTCATCTCTCATCAGCGACCATGGCGCTGGATTAGAACCGGGGTGGGGACTGCCCGACTGGGTGTGTCTCTGATGGGGATGGGTAGAATCTTTTCCGGGTCGGGTTCGCTTAGTGGAAGTTATAAATGATTCTGACCTGATGAAAAGAATGTACAAAACTGAGTTGAAAGTTGCAACCATTTTGGCCTGAAATTTTTACCTGGCTTTAATTTTTATTCCCAAAATTCTAGTTACCTTATTAACATTTTTAAATATTAGATCGTGTCTCATATTTATCCTGGTTATTATTTCTGTTAATAAAAATTTGATATGATACATTAAATTGACACGTAAAAAATTTTAAAACGCTATTGTTTTATGTTCTTTCTCAATTTTCACTCAATGTGACATCGGTTTAAGGATTTTGTTGGATTTTTTTTTTGAAAGCAAACAGCTCAACACAATAGAAGTGGAGCAAGTAGAGTGTTACAACTAAACATAAACAGAGCAAAAATAAAAACAGAGCAAAAAAACAAATCCGTACCCATGTCATCTCCGGCATAGCCATCAACAACTAAAGGAATCCCCACCGCTCCACTCGTTAGTACTATTCGAAGACATGTTGATGATTTCTTCAACTCCTTTGCTTGTTTGCTGAAAAATCCGTCTATTTCTTTCCAACCATAAGTTCCAGACGATCGCGCAGAAACACCTCAACCTATGATTACGCTCTTCTTTCCTCCTCGGTTTTTCTGTCCAACTAAGAAAGTGTTCTTTCATCGATCCCGGGTAAGACCATCGTCGGCCAAATGCTGAGATCCAAGCACTCCACACCTGCCATGCAAATACACACCTTAAAAACAAGTGATGTACATCCTCCACCTCGTTGTTACAAATAACACAAGTAACATCTTCCTGATTGATGATTCCAAACCGGCTCAACCTGTCCTTTGTATTCACTCTTCTTATCAGAACAAACCAGACAAACAGCTTCACTCTAGGCGGGACCAACCCCTTCCAGATAGTCTTGGCAAAGCTGTAACTAGTTACCTGCGCTGGGACCAGTTCCTCCTGTAATACCTGCACAAATGAGTTAGTTGTAAAAACACCTCGCCTATCATATTTCCACACCACTCTATCCTCTCTGTTATGAACTAATTTCACAGGTCTCAAAACCTCATGCAACGCACTCAAGAGTTCTAACTCCCATTGGAAAAGCTCTCGCCTCCATTGGAAGTTCCAAATCCACTCAAACCCATCCCAAAACCCACAGTTCCCTATACAGGATCTACACTGGTTTGAAATAGAGAAAAGCATCGGGAACCGGTTCTTCAGAGGTCCACCAAGCACCCATGCATCCTCCCAAAATCGTGTCCTACACCCATCCCCAACCTCCATGGACAGGCCTGCGATCATCTTATCCCTTAAAGGTTGGTTCCTGATGTGTAACTGGCAGATATCCTTCCATGGTCCTCCTCTAGTAGGCGGGTCATGAGTCGACAGAGGCTCATTGGGGTTTAGATTATGACAAGAGACTACAACTTTTTTTCATAGTGGGCAATCCTCCTTCGCAAATCGCCACCACCACTTAAACAGCAGTGTTGTGTTGCGAACCATAGCATCCCCAACTCCCAGCCCACCTAACTTCTTCGGTGCCTGTACTACTTCCCACCTTACTAATGCCATACCAGTCCTACCCTCTTCTGAGCTCCACAGAAATCTTCTCTGCAGCGAAATCAGTTTCTCAGCAACAGCTCTCGGCATCTTGAACAAGCTCAAATAGTATACTGGCAGACTGTTCAACACAGATTTGATAAGTACCAACTTCCCAGCTTTGTTTAGCACCTTGGCCTTCCACAGGCTGAGTTTCTCCTCCACCTTATCTATGATAGGCTTCCATGTCTTCACCAACCTCGGATTTGCTCCTAATGATATTCCAAGGTATTTGACTGGGAGGGCATCCCCCTTACACCCCAGTAAGTTACACATACGATCGACCCATTGCTCCTCACAATTAATTGGAATCAGGCTAGACTTATCAAAATTGATACTCAGGCCTGACATCAACTCGAAGACTCTCAGAAGCCTCTTATAATTTTTTATAGTCTCCTCTTCTGGAGGGCAGAAGAAAATAGTGTCATCAGCAAACTGAAGATGTGACAATGCTACACTATCTCTACCAACCAGTAATGGTGATATACGACCATTCCTGACTGCCTCTCCAATCATTCGATGCAACACATCCACCACCAGTACAAACAGGAACGGAGATAGTGGGTCCCCTTGTCTCAACTCTCTTTCCATGTTGAAAGGCTTAGATGGCGATCCATTTATCAGTACCGACATAGACGCAGTGGCTACACACTCCATCACCCATGCTCTCCATATATGCCCAAATCCCATCTTCTGCAGAATAATGTTCACAAAGCTCCACTTAACTCTGTCATATGCTTTTTGGAAGTCAAGCTTAATTAGGGCAGCCTCTTTTTTCCTCAGTTTAAGCCAACTAACTGTTTCACACGCAATAAGCGCCCCATCATGGATTTTCCTTCCCTGTACAAACGCACTCTGAGTCTCTCCTACCAATGCTGGCATCACTGATCTCATTCTCCTAACTAGCACCTTCGAAATAACCTTATACACACACCCCACCATACTGATAGGTCGCAAGTCTTTAATCTCCTTCGCACCTATGAATTTAGGTGACAACGCCACCCAAGTGATATTGGCATCCTTCGGTAACCTGGCCGTCTGAAAAAACCCCGTCACTGCAGCTGTGAATTCAGGGCCAATCTCATCCCAACATCGCTTGATGAAGTTCATGTTGTATCCGTCACACCCTGGCGCCTTAGAGGACTCACAGTCCCACACTGCCTCTCTGATTTCCTCTGCCGACGGCATCACTTCTAGAGCCATAGCATCCTCCTCACCTATTCGAACCACCAGACCATCCCTGAACCCCATCATAGGAGAGTCTTCCTGATGGTATAAGTCCTTATAAAACTCTCTGATAGCAACCTTTATTCTAGCCTGATTCCGAACCAATCTGCCGTTGATCACCAGATTATCAATCCTATTGTTCCGCCTTCTAGCTGAAGCTATATTGTGGAAGTATCTTGTATTTCTGTCCATATCATTCACGTGTCGGGACCGCGACATCTGCTTCCAATGTACTTCTTTCCTCACATACCATCGCTCACAGCACTTAACCAACGCCTTTCTTCTAGCCTCCAAAGATACAAACGTAACTTGACCCTATAGATAAAGATACAAACGTAACTTGACCCTTCTTCTTCTTTCTCTTTTTTCTATTCTTTTTTCCCACGTTTTTATTCTTTTCGCATACTTGACTGTGAAAAAGGAGAATCAGGATAACATTCGTCGTGTATCGGACTGTTGTGTGAAATTATTGAACAAGTAGTATTGCTGCGAAAAGAAACGACGAAGATCAGGTCAAGAAATAAAGTTTTTTTTTTTACAAATTTTTTGATACTTTGTTCTTGGCTTTTGTTTTAGTTTTTGTATTGCATTATTTTTGTCAGAGCAAACTGTTATTTATATCTAAGGCATTGAAAGTTGTTACATGTGAATGATACTAGGGTTTGTTTTTTGTTTTTGTTGCTAAAGAAGAAAATATCATTTATATCTTTTGTTGTCTTTGAATAAATGTTATTATCTGTGTTATTGCTTGTATTTAAAAAAAAATTGTTGCTTAAAAATCAATGATGTTCTATTTTATTTTTTGGAGTTTGAACTGAGTTAAGCCAGTATGCTTTGTTTTTTGAAATCATTATTGAGATTTTTGTTATTTTGCAATGTAGATGTATGATGATATAACAATTGTCATCCACCATGGAGAAAGTTTTGAGACAAAAGAAGATGAAAAAGTGGTATATATTAAAGACCAAATTGAATAGTTATTTAGACTAGAGGAAGATACAATGGATGTGTTCTCAATAAAAAATTACTACAAGGTTCTTGAGGTAGTGAGGGAGTTCACCGTACAAGAAGGGAGGCTCCAATAAATGCTAATGCTTCTTCAGAGATTGTGCTATCACAGACACTTTTTTCACTACCAGATAATGGAGAACAAGAACAAATAACCATCTAATTTGTCCTATTATTTGTGGGTTTAAGGTTTATTTTAAATATCTGTTTAGTTTAATTGTGTGTTAAATTGATTTGGATTTGTATTCTACTCATACAACTATAGATAACTTCTACAACAAGACCCAACAAATTACAACCTAAGAAAAAAGCATTTCTGGCCCTAGGATGAGCAAGTGTTGACTAGGGGTTTACATGGGCCGGGCCACACCGGGTTTGGCTTAACCCATACCCGACCCGAAATATAGACCGGACCTAATTTTTAGACTCTAACCCGATCCTAGACCTGATGAAACCTACGCACCTTCGGGTCGGGTTAAAACTGGGTAAAAAAACGGGTGAAAACTGGGTCTTTAGCATGTAAAAATCACCTAATCTCCAACCATTATTTCACAATTCACATAGTAAAATTCACTTAAAAAAATATAACAAGAACCAACCCTTCTCTAAAATTAAAGCATAACCATAATAAATACTAATATTGTCTAATAATACCAAATATTTAAATCAATACAAATAACACAATATTATGCATTAGTCTAAAGTCTTATGCATTTTAAACATAAAACATTAACTTATAATCTTATAATGACTAATAACACAAAATATTAAGGTTTACAATATTTAAATTCCGCATAAGAATAACCATCATCCATCACTAATAACACAAAATATTAATTGTGTATGATGACCGGGTCACCGGGCCGAAATTCGGGTGACCAGAGCTATGGCCTGGACCCGACCCGAAATAATGATCGGGTCTATTTTTGAGACCCTTATCTAGCCCTAGACCCGATGAAATCACACTAAATTAGCTCCTAAAGTGTTCGGGACCGGACCGGGTCTTCAAGCAGGGCCGGGCCATGTACACCCCTAGTGTTGACCAATTGCAGGGAGTAAGTTCTGGAACAGCTTTAAAGATGGCTGAAGTCAAGTGAAGCCAGCATTCAAACCTCCTAAAAAGAGTAGTTGTTTTTTTAATTATGTTTATCCCGTGTCACAGGAACATGGTTATGTGTGTTCAAATACTTGACTATTTTGTTGAAGACCTTTTAGATGTATTTTGTTCATAACTTTATGGTTATTTGTTCAATTATTGGCAAACAATGCCTTTGGATATTGACTATAAATGTCCTTTTTTGGACCCTAAATATAAAGACTTTATTTTAAATTTATAAATGGTACCAGTATGTTTAATACTTAGCTTTACTTCTTCACTGATGCAACATTACATATGTACCAGAGGAGCTAACACATGCTTCTTTTTCATAATTGATGAATGCAATGTTTTCATTCACCCTCAACATATATATCTTTAGGTCCACACTTTTAATCAAAATTTAATCATACTTACACCATACATAAAAGTCACAAACACACCTAAACAAATAACCAAACTTAAAATACTAATCCATAGTTTCAAACACCTAATTTCAACTTCCATTGAAATAATTTTTCATGCTAAATTCATCTTCCAACTATCATCATTGCTTGTAGGTTGTGCTTTGCCCACTAAACTTCGTTCTTCTTCGGCGTCTGTCCACATAAAGAAACCACATTACATTCTCCTAAAACTCTGTCAATTCCACATCAACTAACAAAAAGAAAAAATTTAAAGCATATTCGGCAAACAAAAGTACCAATTGTAACACATTGAAAAAAAAGATGTTGAGAACTTACATTATAATTTGGACACCCATAAAAAAATCTTTTAGAATTGGCATTCGTCCCATACCATCACAACACTAATAGCATTCCACAACCACACCAATTAAAAATCTTCCCCAATCTTCCACAAAACTACTAATGCTTTGTTTGCCTTGGCTTTCTTCTTCCATCAAAGGTACCCTAAAAAGAGGCAAATAACAGAATATTTATTTATAAATTTAATTCTTATAATTATGGATTTAGTTAATTTTCAACAAGTAAAATTTTTTACAGAAAAATATTTTAAGAATTTACATCACTGTAAATTATAACAAATAAAAAAGTATAACAAAAGTAATTAAGTTATATTTTTATTTTTACTGTTAATTAAATTTTATCTAAGAATTTGTTGCTAATGAGTTTGTTACATATATAAGTTAGAATTTGAATTTCGAAATTTATGTAAATAGACTAATAAATTGGTTGTAATTAATAATAGGATAAATTACAAAAAATATATTTGTCGCTGACAAAAATATAACCGAATTTTATTATTAATAAAAAAATTTTTAATAATTTTAAAAAATATAAAATTTGTCGTATTTTTAAATTATTTGAAAATATTTTTGTTAATAACAAAATTCAAATGTATTTTTGTCAATAATAAAATTATTTAAATGTATTTTTGGTGGTTAACAATAATAATAATAATAATAATAATAATAATAATAATAATAATAATAATAATAATAATAATAATAATAATAATAAGTAGTTAATACCTAGTACTAGTAGGATAGCAGTCAAATGCCTCTCTTGTTATGCACAGGACATGGCATCTAAGTACAATTTGAAAGGGAAGATTGATTTTGAGCCAAGTTACTGAAGAAAGCACGCATTAGGTTACTAAAACCCAAAAGCTAAAATTAATAACTAAGAATTTTAGAACAGGAATTTAAATAAATAATTCTAAAAATACTAAAATAAAATAAAGGGTAAAAAACCCTAATAAGTCAACGTTGGAATTGTGTAACCTAAATACGCCAAACTGAAAATCGTTTCAGCAATAAGCCAAAGGCTATTTTTATGTAATTCGAACCAGTGTGGTTCGAACTACAAACGTTAGTAATTCGAACCAGGGTGGTTCGAATTAGGAGGAGAGTAGCTTTGAATGTAATTCGAACCAATGAGGTTCGAACTCCCACCAAAATGTTCTTCATAATTCGAACCAGGTTGGTTCGAACCCTGGCTGCACATATTTCGAACCAGAGTGGTTCGAATTATAGAGAGAGATCCGGCCTGAGTAATTCGAACCGTGCTGGTTCGAATTACACAAACCATAATTCGAACCGGGCCGGTTCGATTTAGTGGGAGAGAGACCTCTATATAACCGTTCTAAGCGTGAGTTGGTCTCATTAGACCAGTGAGATGGCTAGTGAGGAGAGTTTTGTTGTTCTGGTTCACCACAGAAGATCCATTAAGAGGAAAACTCGTTCCGGAGTGAAGTTCACAGATAAGGATCCTCTCTGTATTGTCGTGAATCCAACGACAAGCTATGATGACCTTGTTAGATCTGTGCTGATGAAACTTGGCCTGGAAGGTGCGAAGCGGGTTAAGAAGTTTTTCTATCGCATTCCAGTCACGATCCTGCACGATACGGTGAAGTATGATTGTTTCACGATCGGTAGTGATGAGGATCTGCAAGTCATGTTTCTTTGTCGGAGGCAGTTTCCGGAGGTGAGGACACCAGAATTGCTCGCAAAGCTTATTGATGTGGTATCCAGCTCAGGAGGTTCCAACCGGAATACCACCAATGTAGCCACGGCAGCTGGCTCCAGTTCGAGGGCTGCCGTGGCTTCTTCCTCCGTCCCAGTGTACGAGCCAGCGGTCCAACTTGTCGCCTCCCCGTCTTTTGCTGTTGATCTGAATGACGGCGTAGGCGACGAGGTAGGATCCTTTGATATTCTGCCGAACGCTTTAGAGGGCGTTCCACCGGTTGGCGTCGGAGACGGAGTCTTGGGTGATGCAGATGAGGACGATGTCGAGCCGGATACGATTGAGGATGACAGCAGCGACGAGGTTGGAGCGACTGGTCCTGCATTGGCGGGCAGTGGTTCTAGCTCTGGCACACAGCAGTATCCACCACATTTTTCCTCATTGGACTTGGACGCCATGAGGCATGAGGGGGTTTTAGGGCACGTTGTTGGATTCGGAGCTAGAGATGCGGAAGGGACTGCTGGTCTGACAGAGTTCCAAGTTGGTCAGCAATTCCAGGATAAAGACGAGGCCCTGTTAAGTGTGAAGAGTTACAGCATCCGGTGAGAGGTACAGTACAAGGTGCTGGAGTCCGATCACCGCAGGTATGTGGGCAAGTGTTCCGAGTTTGGGAATGGGTGCACATGGTTGATTTGACTGAGTCTCCGGAAGCGCAAGGGTCTTTGGGAGGTCAAACGGTACAACGGACCTCACACTTGCCTGGCCACATCCATCTCGAGCAACCACAGGAGTTTGGATTATCATGTGATTTCGGCGTTCATTATGCCAATGGTTAGGGCTGACGCATCCGTGAGCATAAAGGTGCTCCTAAACGCCACGGCAGCGCACTTTGGATTTAGGCCGACTTACAGGAGGGTATGGATGGCAAAGCAGAAGGCTATTGCCATCATCTACGGTGACTGGGATGAGTCATACAACGACATCCCTAGGTGGGTGTTGGGTGTCCAGCTGACGATGCCTGGAAGTGTTGCGGTCCTCAGGACGAGCCCGGTTCTAGTTGGAGGACAGGTGGACGAGTCTCAAGCGTATTTCCACAGACTTTTCTGGACTTTCCCTCCGTGCATCGAGGCATTCCGTCATTGCAAGCCGCTAGTCAGCATTGATGGCACACATCTGTATGGGAAGTATGGGGGAACGTTGCTCATTGCGATTGCACAGGACGGGAACTCCAACATTCTACCAGTCGCATTCGCCCTAGTGGAGGGTGAGAATGCAGAGTCCTGGAGATTCTTTCTCTCGCACCTTCGAGAGCACGTGACCCGCAGCCCGGTCTGCTGGTTATATCGGACAGGCACAACGGCATCAAGGCTACGCTTGAGGCCCCTGACGGAGGTTGGTTACCGCCATCGGCGTACCGTGCATTCTGCATACGACACGTAGCGGCTAATTTTGCCCTTACCTTCAAGGGCAAAGACGCTAGGAGGCTACTAGTCAATGCGGCGTATGCGAAGACTGAGGTTGAATTTGATTACTGGTTTGATATTCTTCAGTCTGAAGACCCAGCGATGTGTGACTGGGCGAACCGGATTGACTACTCCTTGTGGACTCAACATCGTGATGAGGGTCAGAGATTCGGTCACATGACGACGAACATCTCCAAGTGTGTGAATTCAATCCTCAAGGGGGTCAGAAATCTCCCTGTAGTATCCCTGGTAAAGGCAACATATTGTAGGCTTGCGGAACTCTTTGTTCGGAAGGGGAGAGAGGCTGAGGCGCAGATGGGAACCGGACAACAATTCAGTCAGCATTTGGTGAAGTGTATTGAGGCCAACTTGAAGACGGCCAGGTGCTTCACGGTGACGTTGTATGACCGGGATAACTCCGAGTTCACCGTAGCAGAGACCACTCCGACTGGTTCTTTCTCCTTGGGTACCTACAGAGTATCGCTTGCATCGCGGACATGTGACTGCGGGTACTTCCAGGCGCTTCATTTCCCGGGTAAGCACGCACTTGCATGCTGTGCCTACTCACGGCTCACCTGGACCTCTTACGTTCACAGCGTCTATCAGATTAGCTCGGTGTTCAGTGTGTATCGGATGGGATTCACACCTCCGATCCCAGAGGGCTTCTGGCCACCTTACGACGGGCCCACGGTGATTCCGGACCCTGACAGGAGGCGTGCGAGAGAGGTTCGTCCTAGATCCACAAGGATACGGACGAATATGGACGAGGCAGATCCGAATCGGCCAAAGAGGTACGGCCTATGTCGCCAACCCGGACACACACGACGTTGTTGCCCACAGGTTGGAGGATCGTCTCAGGCAGGACGCCATTAGTGGGCATGTTGTTAGTATTAGTATTTTTTACTTTTTTGTTTTCCTATTAGATGCAATGTTTGAGCACGTATGTAACTGTTTGATCTTTAAACATTGTACTTTGATTGTTGCGAGTAGTAATGAATATGTTGTCTTTCAGTATGAATACTGTTACAAGTTCCGTCGATGCAAATTTTAATATTCTAAAGTAAACAATAAACTGTTTCATGATTCCATGATTATAAATAGTCAATGTCCCACAACACAAATAACAAATAACATAGGTAAATAGACCATAACATAACAAGGAAAGTACATATCATTATCATACATAATTGAACCATAGGGAACAAAATACATGAAACGTGCATCATCTAAACAGATGCGATCCGGTACCACAGCGACGGGCTACCCGTGCCCTCTGACCTCGGCGGATAAACGGCTCCTCATCCTCGATGTCATCCCCATCCTCCTGCGGGGCAGGCTGTGCAGGTGGCGCAACATGCAGGGGTGCTGCAGCCACCCCTACGACAGACTGTGATGCAGCGGTGAAGGTAGATGGAGGGGTACCTCTGAGACAGAACTGCTGACCACCGGATGACGATGGAGGCTCGTTCAGATCAACATCTAACGGGGCCTGTGTGCCTGAGGTCTGACCACCACTGCGGGGAGTGACGTCCCCCTGCATGATGGCGGTGATCTCCTCTAGGAAGCGTGGACTCCCGAAGTCCCCAACAAGCGTCTCTGACCCAATAAAGTCTGACCACTGAGATCCCGGGATAACCCAAGGTGTACCCCCCTGCTCAGGCTGGTCATCGGCTGGCACACCAATGAAGTAATGTCCAAGAGGGCCCGATCCAAGTCCAGCGTCACCCGTGTCAGCCCCGTCACCCATCCCTGTACCATACCACTCACCCCCATGACCGCCATCGTGTGTACTAGTACCCGCAGCTGCAACAGCCCCTGAACCACCCCCGCCAACGTGCCCATGCTGATCATCGTCGTCGTCCCCACGGTCAGCATGCCCCCTCGCCCTACCTCCCTGGGCTCGTCGTCCGCCTCTAACGGGACCAGCGTCGTGATCATCGTCCATACCATGATCAGGCCACCTAAACTCACGCTGGCTCCGCCGTGTCCCCACACCCATCCTCCTCTCAACCCTACGCCTGTCCGGCACGTCCTCAGGACGATCCATGTCAGGAACTCGCCCCGGACCTCGCTGTGACGCCTCAACTGGAACCGGAACTGCTCTCGGATCCCCCAGCTGCGTGTCCGGAGACAAGAACCTCTTCCCATGCTGACTCCACCACTCAAGGAACTCATGCGACGGTCCGGGGTCGGCAACAACGTCGAACCTCAGCACACTCTCCTGACGAGAGTCCCAGTAGAGATGCCACTTCTGCAAATAAGACGGGAACCACCGATCGCCACCTCTACCGTCCTTGGACATCAGAAAGTCGATGTTCAGGGCGGGAAGCGGAGGGGGCTGTACCCCTCCAAACTGCGGAAGAACACGATCTATCTGATGCCACTCTATGACAGCAAAGTAGATCAACGCGGTCACAGAGCGCCACAACGCCATATGCCGAGGCTCCAAAACCTCCGGATGCAAAACCTGAAGGACGTCGGGGCTACTGTACGGCATCCATATAAACTGCACAACACAACGAAGCCATTCCTGTCAGGGCAACTGTTGGAACCAAATAGAAAAGGTTGCTTATAAAAGGACACTTGTTAACTTGCATACTCACCTTCCTGTCCTGTAACCGGTCTATCCTGAGCCTCCACATCGCCACTCTAGGACCCTTCTCGCTCCCGGAAGGGTTGTAACCTGACCATCTGCAACATACACATGTGTTACGTCAACTGAAATATGTGTTTAGAGTATGCAATAGACTATTAATGAAATGCAGTGATGTGTGTAAAATTGAAATAGAGAATGCCGTTTCTAGTACCTCGAGGCCAACGGCCAGCTGAACGTCTCATATTCTGCAGGCCTAAACCGAGGAAAGCGCCAAAAGATCCAAGACTGAGTAGCTGAAGCGGGCCCGCTAACTTGACGACATGTCTGTTCGCCACTCGGCACATGCAACGGTACAACCAAGCCAGTGCTGCAGAACCCCAACTGTAGGTACCCAGCTCCTCCAGCCTCGCTACGTACGGAAGCCATCTGATGTGAATCCGATTCCCGGACTTGTCCGCAAACAGCTGCGTGCCCAACAACATCATGATGTACGCACGGGCATATCGGTGCACAGTCTCCTCATCTGCATCCTCCGGGCACTCGCCAAAAGTCTTCTGAAACCAGCTGCAGTTCACGGCGTACTTCTGAACCTGACTAGGAGGAGGTATAACTCCGAGCAACTCCTGGAACCAGACCCAGGCTGGACGGCCACCCTCGATGTATATATGGAACTCTGACAGGCATCCGCTCACGTAACGGCCGTCCACTGGCAAACCCAGCTGGTATGCCACGTCCTGGAGTGTGATAGTGCACTCTCCGAACGGCATATGAAACGTGTGCGTCTCGGGACGCCATCGCTCCACGAATGCACTGACAAGGGCCTCGTCTAGCCGGAACCATCGGTCGTTCAACCTTGCAAGATGGTATAGACCTGCCATCTGCAAGTACGGAACGTATCTGTCATCAAGTCGCATGCCCTGCTGCTGCCGCATGCTCCTAATGCATCGCTGGGGCTGCGAGTAGTAATGAACCGCATAGTTAAAACCAGCTTAAAAACCAACCACAACCGTAAGCAACACGATAAATCATCAACAAACCATTCTGCTAAATAAAACCGCATAACATTACATGAAAGATAAGGAACTGGAAAACAAACCCATATACCGCACAACTAAACCTTTAACATAAACCGGCTAAACGAGATCCACTAACAAGAAAAACCTTAACTAAACCGGTTTACATAAAATATCTAGCGTAAAACAACTACAATCAAACAAGTCAAACAAATCACCAACATAAAACCACTAATGAAAACCACGTACTCTAAACCACTCACATAAACCGCTTGCATAAACCACTCACAAAAACCGGTAACATAAACCACAAACATAAACCACTAACAGAAACCACTAACTTAAACCACTAACATAAACCACTACCCTAAACCACCAACCTAAATCACTAACATAAACCACTAACTTAAACCGCTAACTTAAACCACTAACATAAACCACCAACATAATCCCCTCACATAAACCACCTACATAAACCACTAACATATACCACCATATAACCCACATGCAAAACCACTAAGTCACAAATACTGCTAGAATCAAAAATATTTCCGTACTAACCTCGTCGTTGATGACCCCGGCTATATGAGCGACTCCGTCCAAGCGATATAACCGTGCCGGATCGTCCCCCATCAGCAGAGTAGTCCGTTCAGGTCTTCCTTGAAGAGAATCTGGGTCGTTTTCTCTGAGATTTGGTGGGGTAGGGGGAAGGAATAATAGTTCGAATGAGGGTGATTCGAACTCCTTATATAGCCGAATCACCCCTAATTCGAACCAGCATGGTTCGATTTATGAAGGAGCACGCCAAGGGTAATTCGAACCAGCCTGGTTCGAATTACATACGTCGCACAATTGGCTATAGTTCGAACTAGGTCAGTTCGAATTACATGGGTTAGTAGTTCGAACCACATTTGTTCGAAACCACATTGGTTCGAATTACATTCAAAGATCCTCTCCAAGTAGTTCGAACCACCCTGATTCGAATTACTAACGTTTGTAGTTCGAACTACCCTGGTTCGAATTACATAAAAATAGCTTCTGGCTTATTGCTGAAACGATTTTCAGTTTGGCGTATTTACGTTACACTATTTTTGGCTTGGCTTAATGGGGTTTTTTATCCTAAAATAAAAAAGAAATTATAAGGAAATATAAATAAATGTAGCCAGAAACTAATGTCTCTCATAGTTTTGAAAGGCAGGAGCTAGGATAGACCTGTGCAACAAAGAAGCCACCTACGGCAATATGAAAAAAGAGACTAATATTAGTGTTTGAAAGAAGAGAAGAGAGACTAACTCCTGGTCATTGTCATCTAACAATGTGATTGTCATTTGTAAAACAAGAAATTTAGGTTGATAACGTGATTCACAATGATAAATAAATTTTTAAAAATTTATTGTTCAGATAGACTAATCTTTAAAAATAATAGTACTAATAAAATTTTTAGGATAATACGTGGATATATTATTTTTAAATTATTTTTTATAATTAAAATAAAAATCTTAATTTTAATTTATCCACATTTATCATCGTAAAGAACGTTATTGATATTTTTGTAGAAATTAATCGTTTGTGTTATTTTTATTCATTCAATTTACTATTGTCTTGTTCTATAGGATAATTATAAAAAATTCTCATCCAACTTGTTTACCTCCTCCACAATCACTTGGATAGCTCTTCTTGTTTCAAAATAACTTGTTCTATGATCTTCAGTTCTCCTAATCTATTCAAAATATTTAAAAAATCATAAATTTAAAGAATAAACCTTTTAAGTAGAAGCATAATCAAATGTTCTTTTTAATTGGATTTGTTATATGTAGTATGTACACCTCTATTTATTATATCCAAAAATTGCATCTTCTAAAATTGTGATAACTTTATGTGTAAAAGATACGTAAGTTTCTTGAAAAAATATTAATAACTATATAAAAAATTAATAAAAGAGCACAATAATAAAATGATAAAAAATTTTAAAAAAATGTCAAATGAGGAGAAAAAATAAACTAAAAAATAAATAAATACGTACTCAAAAAAAATGTAGTTAACTTTTATAAGATAATCAAATTTTGATTTCTCATATTTTAACTTTTTTTTTAATGTTTTCATTTTTTAATTTAAATTGATAAAGTTAGTCTTTTAAAATGTCAATTATTTTAGTACATAACTAATTGATTAGTCGTTTAAATAATTAATTAGATGTACATTGGTTTTGGCATTAAATTAATCTACAGAATATGTAGAAATAATATTTAGCCCATTAAAAAGATTTGGGAGATTCTATGGTGCTGAAACTCAATTTTATTTTCACCTAATGAAGTAATATATCTTCCTTTAATGGCTACGTGTGTTCCATAGAAGTGACGGTCTCATTGCAGTTGTCACAGTTGATTCCAATACAATTAGAATCGAGACCCACAAATCATATTATTTGTCCCTCAAATTACTTAGCTATAAACTTAAAACGAATCATAAACACATGTTAAATTGTTAACGATTCATTTAAAAAAATATATTTTATAATGCTTTATATTATTTTAAAATTTTTTTTGTGGACCTGGTCTTGGATTCTAACGGAGGCTTTTGGCACGATTAGAATTAGGAGTGGGTGTGCACAGTAAATTTATTAGTTTGAGTTTGAGCAATAAATAAATAAATTAATTAAAAATAGACCTTTCTTACTAAAATAAGAAAAAAGAAACTTAAGAATGTGTGAATCTTTTCTCGAGTGCAAGACCAAATAATAAAAAAAAAATCAATTTTCTAGTGTCTATTATTTGATATTGAATTTTCTTTTATAATATTTAAAATTTATTTATTTCTATATTTTAAATTAAATATTAACTATTTAAACTTTTTTATTAATTAAATATCAAATTTTAAAATTCTATATCAAACACCATAAAAAAATTTTTTCTCATGTTTTGTTATTATTAATAAATTATGAACAATCTTAAACTCCACAGATCACAATACACTAAAGGTCACTATTAGAAACATCACTTATTAGGTATTCAAGTGTAAGTATCTATTAATATAGAGATGTATATAGTAGCTAGGTTATCATTATGCAATTGTTCTTATAATTAATATTTTGGCCTTTTATTTTTTAGTCGATATTTTTGTTTTATCATTTTTCAAAAGACAGTGATATAATTTAATTTAATTACCAGATTTATAGTCAAAATAGTTTATTTTAAAAGAACATATATAAGTAATTTTTATCTTTAAAATTATAAAAATAATTAGTCTAATTAGTTATTATATAAATCAATCTTATTTATCATGTTAACATTAAATCTGTAATATTCTCTAATAATATCGAACCAATTTGATTATAAATTTTAACTAATTATGTCGAATTTATTTTATAAATGGATAGAAATATTATTCCAAAATTCATTTTTATATTTTGAATTAAGAAACTTTGACGATTTTATATCAAAAATATATTTAAGAGTAAGAGAAATAATCAACATCGACATAAAGTCACAAAAAAAATCAACATCGACATAAGTATACTAACGATTCACTCAAATTTTTTTTTTGTATTATTTAAAAGTAAAAGATCTAACTTTTACAAAACACAATTAATAAAAATGATAGTGATATACTAAACCATGATACATGTGTGAGTATATATATATATATATATATATATATATATATATATATATATATTTCTCTATAACCAGATATTTAGTGTAATTTCTAATTTAATTTTTTAAGGAAGGCAACATTTTTGTTTAAGTATTATGAGTTTATGACATGATCGAAAAAATTTCTTAGTCATAAATTTTTTTCTTTGGATTTTTTTTACTGGCCATAAACTTTTTTTTTTTTCTATTAGTAATAGAGGTCTATTATTTATTTATTGTTCAAATTCTAGCTAAATTGATTAACAATTTTACTGTACACAATCCATTCCTAAATTGCATGAAAGTTTCATTATAATCCAAAGTCAGGTCCATAAAGAGATAAACTAAAATAATATAAAGCATTATCAAATACATTTCATTTAACGAATCATTAATGTGTTTATGGCTAATTTTAAGTTTACCGCTAAATACATCGAAGGATAAATACTCGGTCCCGCTTATGCTTGTACTGGGATGAAGTGTGATCATTTTATTGGAATAGGTATTTTTATAGAACACGCGTAACACAAAGAGAATGACACCTTATTTCAGTAGGTGAGGATAAATTTTAATTTCATCACCTTCCCAAAAAATTTATATGTATATGATATATAGTATACAATTATACATTATTCACTCATATACAAAAGACCTTTATAGATCATATATATGTTGTCTCACGTGTATTTAATAAATTAAGAGCTTCGCGAAAATAAACCTCTATTCTCGATCATTCAAATATTACAATAAATTAATATTTGTTCAAATGCTAAAATCATGAATATAATTAGGCATTAATGATGACGTATATAAAAATAATCATAAACATAATATTCACCAAGTATTTAAAGATAACCCTGTAAACTGTAGTGCATCACCAACAACCAATTGCGACGGAATTCTCTGTGAAGTACTCTTCTTAAATCTCTATAGTAAATAGCTTTTTATTAAATTTCTATAGTGAATAACTTCTTATTATTAGAAGAATTTCCATTAACACATAGCACAACAAAAAAAAAACAAAAATCTCTCTTAATATATTATAGTATTATAATTATTAAAATATATTAAAATCAATTAGTATTGATTATAATTTTTTTAATATTGATCCTGCTTTATTATTTGCCTTATAAATATATATATATGGTAAAAGCACAACAGAAAACAAAGAATACAACTAAATCCATCTAAAAGGTGTATACAAATAGATTAAAATTACAACAACAAAATCTGAAATTTAAGACGGATGATGAATGGATTAGTTCCAGTCTTCATCACTGAGTTGATCATCAGTGTCATCCTTGGGAGGTCTAACAACCAATACAACCATTCCCAAACTTTCCTTGACGCCATTCTCCTTCAATGCTGAACCCCTCTGAACCATTAAACCATCATGACCATCAACCTTAGCCAAATAGAACCCATCATCCGCAACTACCTCCGTATTCTCTCTATCAGCCACCACCAAAATAGGCTCCTCCTTGTAATACCTATTCACCTTCCATGGCAAAATCCTCGCATCCACAAATGAAACCACAACTCCTCCTCTCCCCATCGTAGCCACCGGTTCCCACCGGGGCAAAACCACCCAGCTCCCCCACGCTTTCTCTGCCCTCACGATCCTGAACTCACCCTCGCTCCTGCACTCAAACGGTGCCTCCATAACCTCCTTTTCTCCCTTTTCCGCCTTGCATACCGGCAACACAATAACCGAGGTAGCCTCCGCCACCTCACCGTACTTCAACCTCACCACCGGCACAAGAACACCTCTTCCGACCTCGTTCCCCTTCTCTTCATCCGTGTCTCCTTCCCCCTTCAACTCCTCCAGAACCGTGTTCTTCGCCTTCTCTGTGACGGCAACCTTCAGCGCCTGTTCCAACGCAGAAGTTCTCTGATCAGAAGGGTTCTTGTGCTCCCTGCTTTGCCGGTAATACATGAAAGAGAGACAATCTCCGGGGAGAGTGTAATCGAAGCTCTCCCAACCCTTCTCCCCTCTCCTGCCAGGGAAATCTTTCATAGCGCGCGCCAAATTCTGAGCTCCCTTTCCATCGAACTTATTATCCACTATGTAACGGGCGGCGGCAGAGCGCTGGGAAGCACTCAGGAGGCGAATCTCGTAGAGAATCTCAGCGCCGCTGGTATCGAAGGCGGAGAGGACGTCAGGGTCAGTATTTGACTGTTGGAGTGACTCCCGGACTTGAGCAGCGACGACGAGGCGATTCTGCTCGACGCCGGATATGCCGGTGAGCTCTTCAATAGAGGGAGGGGTGAAGCCATCTTGGATGAGGGAGGAGATAAGGGGAGCGTACTCATGCCATGTGCCGAGTCGGTTGGCGAGAACTTCTATGCGGCCGGCGGTGTCGAGGGTGGCAAACTGCGAGGGGAGCGGTGAAGGCGGTGGTCGAAAGGGCTGGTAGAGTTGTTGCTGCTGTGGGGGTTTGGATCTGGGAATATACGGCGATGGGTTTAGAGAGGCCGAAACTGAAAATGAATGTTGTTTGTTGTGTTTGAAGGAGTGGTTGCGATTGGGGCCGTGGTTGCGGCTGTGATTGCCAGAGAAGTAGAGACTCTTCACCACGCTGCTCACTGACAGTGCCATCATCCTTCTTTCCTTTCCTTCTACCTTATCTGCTCACTTATCCTAATATATTCTAACTTTCATGAGCAGCTCTTTATTGCTATCTACTCTCTTGAATATCTTTAATTAATTTTCTTGCATTTTTTCTCCTATGATAAGAATAAAAAAAAAAAAAAGGATAAATGTTAGAATAATTTATAAGAAGATTTGTTTAATGTATTAAAAAACACTTAGTACTCTCTAGTACTCTATTAAATACCTTAAAAACACCTAATAGTCTAATACTTCTTGGTACTCTTTTTATATATACTTACCGACACTATTAGACAAGTTAACATGGTATAAAATATATAAGCAAGTAAGTCTCTATCTATTTAGCAACCAATTTAAAGAATAATTTGTGTTATTAAATTTTAATATTATATTGTAATGCCTCACAATTTAGCATTTTATTTATTTAAATATAAATTGATTATGTTTTATTGCATATTAATTCACCATTTTTGTTAAATATTTTTTCTTAAAACTACAAAGTTCATATTATTAAATTTTTATTTAGTAATAAACTCTTATCATTTATATTTATATTATGAAATTTGAATATGTAATTATATAAATAATAAATGAATTATTTGAAAATTTGGTAATAAAATAATGTTGAGTTCTTTTGCAAATATAAACCATACAAGATGAGTTTTGTAACTTTGAAAAAAAAATAAAACATTTAATTAAGGTTGTGAAGTAATATCCAGTAATTATTTAATAGCAAAAAATATTTTTTAAATTGGTTGCTAATAGAGATAATAACTAAAATAATTTATCAATTACTACCTCATTATTAAGTTAATTTTTTTTTGTTACAAATTGAAATACATCTTGTGTTATGTCAGTTAATATTTTATATTAATTTTTATTTCATATCCATTTTTCATTAATATCATTGATCGATCAATTGAGAGAAAATTTAAATCGATTGATATTTTAAAATTGATAAATCGAAAAATTAATTTAATTATTACTTGTAAAATTTAGATAAAACTGTAAAAGTAACAAATTTTTTTTAGTATCCCAAAGCAAAGATATACAAGTGAATTTCTAATGGGTTGTAATTATGGTGTAATCCAGGTATATGGGCCACGGTTTCGCCCTATTTCTTATGCCAAAAAAAATTCACACCAACTGAATTTCGTGAAAAAAAATTTTTAAATGAAAATTGCACCCACCTATTTTTAGTTTGAGAAATTCAAAAATTTTAAAAGATCCCGAGAATTGTGTTTTTAAAAAATAAAAAAATTCACATATTAAAATCACAACCACCAATGACCAATTTCTTTAAGTATGAATTGAAAAAATTACAAATCGATCCATCTGTTCTTGCCATTTTGTAAACTAGTCCTCATATTTTTAGACAATTACAAAAAAGCCCGTATGTGTGAGAAATTCACACATTCTAGCATACTTTTTTAGCCGCAAAGATATCTCATAGAAGTCTCTAAACACCATAGACCATGATATGCTATATATCTCATTGACACTAATAACAAATTAATTTTTTTCTCTTAATTCACATAATTAATTTGTTCTGAATTAATAGCTAGCCATAGCCAAACATAAATGCACTGAAAGTGAGGTGCTTGTGATAGATAGTAAAAGACACCAACATCATCAACACAAAACAATTACATGTGAAGAACTAAGCAGCTCTCACTACATTACCATATATATCACGAGCCCACAAAGATAAAATAAAACACTATAATTTAATCATCATATTACAAATTAATTAAGAGATTAATAAGGTGGCCACCAATTTTTCAAAACAGAAGGATCAATATTGGTAGTGGCTTCATCACCTTGAATGCAACACTGAGATAATGGTAGCTCCGGTAAGGTCTCAAAAACTGATGAAGAAACATTTTGTTGCTGATGAAGAGGAACAACAATGTCCTGATCAGCAGGGTAACAATAATAATAGCACTGATCATTTATACTATTATCATTATTATTATTGTTGTTATTCACATGATCATAGTTCATCATCAAAGTTTGGTGAAGCCAAATCTGAGCCTTGAGGAACTTAACATAGTGAATGGCTTCTTCCAACATAGAAACAGTGTCCATCTTGCTGCCACCAGGGACCATGCTCTGAAGGATCTTGAACCTGTCACTGATTCTGTGCCTTCTTTCTCTTGCTGCCACACTTTGTGGGTCAGTTGAGAGTTTCATCACTCCCTTGTTCTTCCTCTTATTGTTGTTCATAGCATTACCTTTCTTCCTCTTGTTGTTTGGGTTTGAAGATGAGCCTTGTTCTTCTATTGATGCACATGTGATGGTGTTACCACTTGGATCAATGCAATCCATGTGCTTTTTTTTGCTATGGTAGTAGATATAGTGTGTTATATTCTAATAATTTTGGGTATGTAAGGGGGGTTGTGTCCATTTTGACAAGTATATATAGGAAGATGAAAATGAATATGAACAAGGTACAAGGATTATGATGGAAAATGGTTTGTATAATTATTTTGCTTTGTTTATGCAATTATAGCTTTAAATTGTGATCACATTTTTGTTATAGCCAGTGACGTGAAAACTATATATTGTGATTTATTTTTTGGAAAAGTATAGGTATAGACAATAAGAATACTAAATAATGTGAACAATATGTATGTTGGATATTCAATTCAATAGGTATGTAGATGATTATGTTCATTATTTTTAATTGGATGATTATTTCTTTTGATTCGATTTACTCATGCACAGTTAACAATAGTTGGATGTTCAATTCACTAGGTGTATAGATGGATATCATATTATTAAAGTTTATGAGGTAATTTGAGGGTGGAGTATTTTTTTACTTTATTGGATTATTTTTAAAACTTATTATTCACATTATTTACAAAAATCATTGTCTATCTAACAAAATTGTTATTTTTATAAATCATCCATTAAAGTATATTCGTCTACTTAAACCAATATTAAAAGTTTGACTTTCAGTTTATCTATACAACAACTTATTATTTAACTTTAAATATAAATCATATATGTAATAGATTAATTCTTATTAGTCTATCAAATTAAAAAATATTGTAAAAAAATATAAAACATATATATTAAAGAAATATAATTGTTATTGTAATGTTAACAGTAATATTCCAGCTGCAATTACAATTGTATGGATATAATTAAAGTTTTAAATATAATTTTTGACTATTAGATTTGAAATAAATTTATTTTACATGAACTTTACAAGTTATTCCATATATGAGATATAATTTTGTATTTAATCAATAGAAGGATAAAAATAAGTAAAAATATTGAAAAATACTATTTGTATACTAAAATTAGCCACTAAAATCAGTTACCAATGTATTTGTGTATAAATACATGTGTGGTTTAATTTATTTTTAATGTGTATTTATATTCTAATATGTATTTTATACTGATGGTTGACTTTGATGGCTGATTTTGGTGTACACCTAGCATAACCCATAAATATTATATTACTTCTTCACTTGATTTTTCAAATAAATGAAAGAGAAGTGATATTGTCATGTGATGTGAGTCGCCCAATCTTTGCCTTAGGATATGGACATGTTTGTTTTTTTGGTAGGGACCCGGAGCTAAAGCCCGTTGGAGAAGAACCTAGGTTCTTTTTTTTATAGTTAATACTCATATATTGCCAATAAAAAATTATAATATTATTGAACCATCCATTGCCATAGTTCTATATTGGTACAAGTTAAATAGTTTCATATTAATTAATCAATAATGAAAAAATATTATGTAACTAATTAGATTTGTAAGCTTCATTTTAGCTATGTTCTTTTTTTAATTTGCATGTGTTATAACATGGGACTTCTATGAGTTATAAATTTTGATTAAGTATATAATATATATAAAGCACCTACTCAAATAAAAATATTAAAAATATTTTTTTATAAAAATTTTTATATGTTAAAAATATGTTTTGTTTATTTAATTACACTTTAAAAAAATAATATTTTTCTAATATATCAAAATTAAATTTTATAATTTATTATCTAATAATAATAAAAAATATTTTTATATAAAGATAATTAAAAAAATTTCATAATAATATCCACCTATATATAAAAATAGTACAAATGATACATCCCTTCAAAAAGTGACATTATGACCCACATGCATGAAGAGGGCAAGTGAATGAGTGAAAGGAGATTATTAATTTATTATTGATTAGGCCCTCCATTCCATTTTTCTTTCTTTTGATTCCAAAGCTACTACACTTAGGTGATCAATGAACAAAGTAAGATCTTTTGTCCTGAAATCGAAGCAAAAGTGTATTACAGTTGCAGGTGTATCTAAATTCTATACCCAAGAACAAAAATAGACCATTAGTTGCTTCGCTTTATTGTGTACGATTGTGCTTTTGATCCCATACACATAATGTTGGTTAAAAGAGAATGGAGTAGGTCTCAATTAATAGTCAATTTCATCTTTATAAAAAAAATAAGCTAACAAATTAAGATTAAACTCATTTTTAAAATATTTAAAATAATAAAATTAAGAAACAAAGATAAATAAATCCCTAACTTTATAATTCAAAGATAACATAAGTTTTTGACTAATTAAAAATAAAAATAAAACGTCTCTCGCTATATAAAATATGAGATATTTAAGTTTTGATAAAAGGACAAATAGGTCCCTGACCTTTTGCCCCGCGGACATTTTCGTCCCTGACCATTGAAAAATACTTTTAAGTCTCTGACCTTCACAAAATTTGGACGAATCAGTCCCTCCGTCCAAATGCCTCCGTCAGGGACTGATCCGTCCAAATGCCTCCGTCAGGGACTGATCCGTCCAAGTTTTGTGAAGGTCAGGGACTTAGAAGTATTTTTCAATGGTCAGGGATGAAAATGTCCGCGAGGCAAAAGGTCAGGGACCTATTTGTCCTTTTCTCTTAAGTTTTTTATCCAAAATATATATGGACAAATAGATTTTTCAAAGAGACTTAGATATCTCGTATTTTAAAAAATGATCGAGTAATTTTTTTGTATTTTTAATTAGTCAAAAATTTATTTATTTTTGAGACAAAAAGTCAGAATCTATTTATCGTTTTTTTTTTCAAGTTAATTTTGATCATTAATAAAAGAGTGAAAGATGATTTTTTTTTTATATAAAAAAAAGTAAGAATTTGCATGTCTATTTAATTATAATATAGTAATAATAATAATAATGATTTACCATCATATATGTTGAAACGAGAATTGTTTAAGAAAAAGATTCTTAAGGTCAAATCAAGCAATTAGCACTTCTTTTGAAGGGAAAAACAAAAAAGAAAGAAAGAAGAAAAGGTATTAGACCAAGATTTTAATTTGCTTGAAGCCACTAGAATGAATACAATGGCTTTAGAGTCAATTTTTAAAATCACACACATCCCAAAGAAAACAAAGTTTTGTTTTTTCACATGTATCTTTGTTGGGGTACCCAAGTCTCTTCCTTCTTCCCCAAGCGGAGTGTTTTAATTTTTCTTTTTTATCGAAGGGTCCAACATGCATGGAAAATTTGAACAAAATGGCACCATCATCTAACATTGTCTTCTTTACTTTTTTTTTAATTTTCACTAATTTTTACTAAATTCGTTGTAATTATATTATACATAATACATTCTTAGATTATTATTTTTTTAAAAAATAACACTTAAATTTTTTAATTTATTTCAATCGTATTAACAATATATTAAAAATTAGGCACAAACTCAGTCTTGCATATAGAATCTTTATTAAAATATAAAATATTTATTGAAAATAAATAAAAAATATATAAATTTATATATAAATATATAATAATTGATTTAGTAGTTAATTTTTATTGTATAATACATAGAATTTTTGAATTTATTTAGTTAAATATTAAGGCTAACATAATAACTTTCATTAATTGAGTCAAAATTTTAAATTAAAAATATAAAATAACTATATATTTTATCCTTAATTTGCAAGAGTGCTTGAAAAACTGTTGGGTGGATCACAAGGTTATTATGCAAAGCTGTTTGGTTCTTCTTGTCTAACTGTCTTTGTGACACTGCAATGTTACAGAAGCAGAACTTGTTCTGTTACACTCATGAATCATGATGACAGAAACTTCCTGCTGGTGGGAACACAAAAGCAAAAGCTGAAATATAGCTAGTGGTAGTAATTTATATAGTAGATGGAAAAAAAATTAGAAGAAGAAGAACAAAATGTGAAGTCAAAGGTGAAAAACAAAAAGGAAGGATGAATAAATAAATAAAACACAAGGGCATGTGGCTCCAGCCTTCTTTGATGTGATGGTGGTAAGGTAGAACCTTAATAATTCTTACTTGTGCACACAAAATCACTTTTGCTAGGGGTATATTATTAAAATAAAATGACAAGAAATATTTATGAATTTGTAAAAAAAAAATGAAAATGAAGATTTGATTAAAAATCGTGGAGTCTTTATCAATATAAATAAATAAATATCTAAATTGGTTTTCAATAAATTTTAATTGGGCACTATATATAGTTTTCAATAGAAATTCTCAAAAATTATTTTTACTAGATAATTTAGTTTATTTATTTTTTTCAATTAAATTTTTTATATGCATCTTGGACAAAAGTCCAGAAATTAATTTTAGAATAGATAAAAAAAATATTGTAATTTAATCTTATTGCATCATGGTGTATTATGTAGAAATGTGGATCTATTATATAACAGACTTGCAAAATGTAAGTTATACTTTGCATCATAATGCAATCTGCATTTTGTATTGATGCAGAATCAGCATGCATTGGAGAGAGAAAACATGTCACCATACGCGAGATAAATTTTGCTTCATTGACCGTGTTTAAATGCATGGTTGAAGAGATATGAACTCTCATCAATCTCTATTAAATGAGTGAAAGAGCAGAGAGAGAGCAAAACTAGAGAGAAGAATTAAAACAGAAAAATCAGAGAAGATAAAAGGAAGATACAAAAATGGCAGAAAGAAATTGAATTCATTATAATTCACAAGCAATTTATATACATCACGCAGTGCATGCAGCTGTATAACAAACTTTCAAAAACCTAATCTTCTAGTTCACTAACTTTTCTAACAAACTCTAGTGCTAGCTTGCATAAATAATCACTAACTAATCTAACTATGACTAGTTTGATTACGCTGCAACATTTATCTACTACAATTACAGCCTCTCTCAAACTAAGACTCAAGGTATAGCCTCCCTTAAACTAGATCTGTGTATGTCTAAGAGGCCTAGTTTGCCAATGTTAGATGTAAAGGGACCTGGTACAAGAGCCTTAGTAAGGAAATCAGCAAGCTGATTAGATGAGGATACTGGCATCAAATGTGTCAAGCAAGAGAGGTGTTGATTTCTGGCTATGTGACAGTCCACTTCTATATGCTTAGTTCTTTCATGGAAGATGGGATTTATTGCAATATGTATAGCTGATCTATTGTCACAAAACAGGGTTATAGGTTCTTTCAAAGACATTCCTAAATCGCGCATGATGTAACTCAACCACTGAGCTTGACATGTAGCAAGGGCTAAAGCTCTATATTCCGTTTCGGATGAAGATCTCGCCACTATACTTTGTTTCTTACTTTTTCAACTGATCAATGAGCTCCCAAGATAAAAACAATGGCCAGTGAGTGACCTCCGAGTGTCTGTGCATGTGGCCCAATCCGCATCTAAGAATCCAATAAGTTTTAGATCATTTGTTTCTGAAAAAAAAAAAACACCAGTCGATGAAAAACCCTTCAAATATCTTAAAACCCTTTGTGCTGCTTGCATATGAATATTAGTTGCACAATAAACTGACTAAGTCTTCCCACTGCATAAGCAATATCTGGCCTAATATTCGTGAGATATAAGAGCGTCCAACTAATTACCAATAAGGAGTGTGATCGGCCAGCGTTGTCCTTTTTGCCTTTGACAATTTTGAAACAGAGGTATAATCTATTGGTGTGCTTGCTGGTTTGCAATTAAAGAAGCCAAAATCCTTGAGTATGTCGAGAGCATATTTGCATTGACACAAGTGAATGCCTTGTGAGGTTCTGGCCACCTCCATACCTAAGAAGAATTTGAGATTTCCTTAATCTTGAATTTGTCATCAAGTAAAACTTTAATTGATTTAATTTCATGGATTTCATCACCGGTTAGGACCAAAGCATCAACATAGACCATGATAATGGTCACACCCTGAGCTGTAACCTTAGTGTAGAGAGAATGATCTGATTCTAATTTTGTGAACCCAGCTGAGGTGAGAGTGTCGGTTAATTTCAAGTTCCACTGCCTACTAGCCTGGCATAGTCCATAGAGAAATTTTTCTAATTTATATACCAAATTGGAACCAGTTTCAGAGTGTTGAAGTGCTGGAGGAAGGGACATGTAGACTTCTTCATTTAAGTCACCATGTAGAAAAGCAGTGTTGACATCCAACTGCTTGATGTGCCAATGCTTGGCTGCTGCTAGTGCTAGAACAACCCTCAACATGGTCATGCGCACGACTGGACTAAATGTATCAAGAAAATCTGCACACTCTATTTGCGTGAAACCTTTGGCCACAAGTCTGGCCTTTTATCTTTCGATTGAGTTGTCAGGGTAAAATTTGATTCGAAACACCCACTTACAACCTATAGCTCTTTTGCCATCAGGGAGCTTCATGATCTACCAAGTTTGATTTCTCTTCAAAGCTTCAAGTTCACTTTGGATGACTTCTCTCCAGCAAGGATGAACAGCAGCCTCCCCATAATCACTAGGTACAACAGTTGTAGCAACAGCCAAAGAGAAGGATTTGTGTGTTGAACTAAGTGCATCATAAGACATGTATGTTGAGATAGGGTACCTGCAAAGAGAGTTGGCAGCAGTGTATGTGCTATTTATCTTATAATGGTATTCCTGAAGATAAGATGGAGGTCTTTTAATTCTGGTTGATTTTCTTGTTTCAATTGGAGTGTGTGTGTGTGTGTGTGTGAAATGTCATGAATACATGGAATGTTTTGTGAAGTTTGATTTTCTTGGGATGAGATTAGTGGCGATGAAATTGGTGAATTTGGTGTGAGTGGTGTTTGTGCAGTTGGGGCCGGTGTGTGTGTGTGTGTCACTGATATAATAAGTGTCATAAGTGAATGGGTCAAATGAATGATTTTTGAACTATGCAGATATGGTGAATGTTGAGGCAATGAGTCAACATGAGATGCACAAGATGTTATTAAGTATGGAAATTGAGATTCATAGAAAATTACATCTCTTGAAGTGAATATATTTTTGGAGTTGAGATCCATAAGAGTAAAACCTTTAGTCCCTTCTTTGAATCTTAAGAAAATGCATTTCTTAGCTCTCGGATCAAGTTTACTTCTTGCATTAGTTAGAGTAGAGGCATATGATAAGCAACCAAAGACTCTCAAGTTTGATAAATCTGGAATTTTGTTAAAAAATAGTTCAAATCGGGACTTATTTTTAAGAAATTGGCTTGGCTGCACATTAATTAAAGGTACAGCATGTTGAACTGCAAAACTCCAAAAGTATTTTAGCAAAGAAGAATGAAAAAGTAGTGCTCTTGCACCATTGAGGATATGTTGATGCTTCCTCTCAACTATTCCATTTTGTTGTGGGATTTTCACACAAGATGTATGATGTATGATGCATGATTCCATTTGATGCATAAAAATATTTTAAAGAAAATTCAGGTCCATTGTCAGTTTTTAAACATTTCACAGTTTTATTGAATTGAGTTTGTACAAATTTGACAAAATTCTTTACAATTTTAGAAGTTTTAGATTTTGCTTTCATGGAGTGTACCCAAGTGTATCTGCTCTTATCATCGACAATTTTTAGAAAGTATTTGTAACCATGAATTGAAAGAGTGGATATGGGACCCCAAATGTCAAGATGTAACATATCAAAATAGTTACTTGATTTTGAAGTGCTACAAGAAAAAAGTAATCTCTTTTGTTTAGCTAAGTGACAATAATGACATGGACTTATTCCTTCATTACAATCAATAAAGGGATGCGTTTTATGCATTATTTGCAATCTATGTAGAGGTACATGGTCTAATCGAGAATGCCAAAGTGCATTCACTTTATTAGATGATACAGTGCTAATTTGAGTGTGGGTGCCATCCGTTGTGACAACTGCTGCAAGAGTGATTGATGATTTGTGTGTGTCATGCATATGATGAGGATTGCGTGAGTTTACTTGACTATCCATTGTATAGAGTCCATCCGCACACTTAGCTACTCCAATCCTCTTTAAAATAGCTCGGTCCTGTATCTCACAAATGGTATCATTTATAAGCATTTGGCATTTTAGTCTGTTAGTTAATTTTAAAACTGAAATTAATTTAAAGTCAAAACTTGGAATAAATAGCACATTTGAGAGAAATAGTTGGTTCGAAAACCTAATTGTGCCAACAATGATACTAATTGTGTGGCTTCCATTAGGCATTCTAACAACTATAGGATTGATTTGGTGATAAGATTGAAAGTCACTTAAATCAAAAGTTACATGATCTGTAACCCCAGTATCTATGACCTACAGGGATGATTTTGCAGCGACAAAGGATGAAATATTGCTGCTGTATTTTAAAATGATGACTTTACCTTGGTTTGAAAGAGTGGTGTTTAGGGAATATTGAACCTGATTTGTGATTTGGGGATGTTGCTAATCCTCTTGTCCTTTGAGAATCATCATAATAGCTTCCTTTTGCTGAGAAGTGAGGTTAGATAGTAAAGAATCATGAGCTTCCTGAAGATAATTGCTAGCGCTGTTAGTAATGAGATCATCAGTTCTCTTCTCAGTTGGTGTCTCAACAGCAATGTGATTAATGCTGCTGAATTGCCTTTGCCTTAAGTGTGGTGGCAAATCATGCTTCTTGTAGCATGTGTCGATGGTGTGGCCCTGCGTATCACAAAACGTACATTGCATTCTTTCTCGTCCTCTTCCTGTAGCCTGAGACCTTCCTCTTCCACTGTCTCTCCCTTCATTTCTATCACTGCTGCCTTGATGTGCTGGTCTTTTTGAATCAGCTGAACTTACTTTATTAAAGAAAACTTTCAATTCTTACATGTCATTGAACTGTCTTTATTGCTGAGTTAAGAGAAGGCAGTGTTGATGTCAGGCATAAGATTCAACAACATGAGTTGTGATTTAACGCTTGCGTATTGGTCATTAAGACCTCCAAGGAATCGAGTTGTGTGATCTTCACTTCTATATTCTCTCATTATTCTAAATCCATACGTGCATACCTAAGTGCAAGAATTGCAACTTGGAATTGGTTGAAAATTACTCAGGTCTTCCCAAATTGATTTCAATTTGGTATAATAAGTTCTGATACTCGCATCCCCTTGCCTCAATTGAAATCATTCTTCTTGTAATTCAGCCACTCTAAATTTGTCTCCTTGATAGTACCTATGTTTTAAATTCTTCCAAAGATCAAAGGCTACATTGTTCCATATGACGCTTTCAGAAATTTATGGACTAAGTGATAGGTTTATCCAAGAAACTAAGTAGGTATTGCATCTCTCCCATGCTTCGAAGAGTGCATCATCTTCATTTAATTTTGTGATTGATCCATCGATGAACTTCAATTTGTTCTTTGATTTAAGAGCCAATAGCATTGCTCTACTCCATGAGCTATAGTTGTTGGCATTCGAAATAGTCGAAATTAGAGGTTTACCAGGGCTTTCACTTGGATGAATGAAGAAAGGGATTGCTGAATCTTGCATGGGACTAATCAAACTTTTGCCAATGTGAGCCTGAATTGCAAAAATTTGGCTCAAGAAGTTTGCAATCGATTGAGCATCCATTAAATTGGTTGAAGCCACGGATTGATCTGCCATTGTTACTGAACAAAGTGTTCAAGAAAAGAAAAATTGATAGAGAAAGAATGGAATAAAGATAAACGTCGATGAATCCACGTTATTGCTGGATTCAGATCTTCTGCTCTCAGTCTTGTTGATCGGAGTGCTTATCTCTTCTCCACGCTCACCGCACCATGTTAAAATGCATGGCAGAAGAGATATGAACTCTCATCAATCTCTATTGAATGAGTGAAAGAACAGAGAAAGAACAAAACTAGAGAGAAAAAACAAAACAGAAAAATTAGAGAAAATAAAAAGAAGATACAAAAATGACAGAAAAAAATTGAATTCATTATAATTTACAAGCAATTTATATACATCACGCAGTGCATGCAGCTGTGTAACAAACTTTCAAAAACCGTTTTTTCCTTGAAACAAATAAAATGCAACTTGCGTTTTACAGAATGTAAAAAAAGTTGAAACTTGTGTTTTACAGGTGAGAAATAGTGCATGTTCGACATGTATAAAAGCTGGTCCTTTATATGCTTCACACTTGGGGATGGCAATGGGGCGGGTAGGGGCAGGTTTTTGCTCTACCCGACCCCGCCCCACCCTACAAAAAATCCGCATGAAACCCGCCCCGTCCTACCTGCAGGTAGTAAAATATTAAACCCTAACCCGCCCCTGCGGGTACCCGCCCCATCCCTACCCGCCCCTATAATTATTAAATCCAACAAATAAAATAAAATTTTAAAAATTATATAACCACCATTTACATACATAACATAAACTAAAGTAAACATTTATATATGATATAATATTATTAATTATTTTACTAATTATTTTATATACGCTACATATATTATATATTAAAAATATATATATATTTATATATATTATATATACCGGGGTGGGTAGGGGCGGGTTTAACCTAAATCCGACCCCGTCCCACCCCGCACAAGAATCCGCCCGTTAAAACCCGCCTTGGTGCGGGGGTAGGTAATTACCCACCCCGAATGAATATGGGTGGAATGGATACCCGCGGGTTCGAGTAGTGTTGCCACTCCCATTCACACTTCATTTATGTTTTGCTCAAGTTAGTAAAAAATAAATGTTCAGTGAGAAACACAAATAAAGTTTTGTTTGAGGAGAGATTTTTTCTTTTTCCGATGAGGGTTGTGAGAAATTTTTTTTGCTGCGTAAATTTATATATGTTAAAATTATTTGTGAATTTACGTTAATTGAGAAGCATATTATTAAACATCTAGATAATTCTTAATGTGTAAGTATTTTTTTTATTTTAATTATAGATAATTTTATTTGTTTATTGTTATTATTATAGTTATTAGTTTTTAGTATATTTTTATTATATAATACTACTGTTAGTTATAATTATTATTATTTTGAATATTTCTGTTATTATTATTATTATTATTATTATTATTATTATTATTATTATACTGTTATTTTTGTTATTATTATTCCTGTTATTAATATATTGTTATTATTATATTATTATTATCGTTATTAATATCATATTATTGTTGCTGTTGTTATTATTATTATATTATTATTATTGATATTCTTATATTGTTACTATTATTATTATTATTATTATTATTATTATTATTATTATTATTATTATTATTATTAGTAGTAGTAGTAGTAGTAGTAATAGTAGTAGCATTAGTAGTCATTGTTGTTATTACATTATTAATATATTATCAATCTATTATTATTATTATTATACTGCATGTTACTAGGACCTTATTGTTCAAAAATTTTTATGCATTGGAGACCTACAATAAGATTATTTTAACCGTCCTAGCAAAAATTAGGTCTGTTCATGCATTGTTGAGTACTTTAGTGAAAGATAGAGGCTTAAAACTTACAATTTTATTTTTCAAATTGGCAAAATGATGGTCATCTTAAATGACGTACTATATATTCTTGGCTTGCCGATTAATAGAAATCGTAACGGATATATCAGACAGCAGTCACTCATTTTTTGTGAAAAATTGCATAACAAATTTTTACAAACAGTTCGATCTGCATGATCACAAGTTGGGAAAGATAAATTTAGTATATGCTTGACAATGTAGAGACACCGAACCATTAGACATCCAAAAATCCATCAAGTAATATGTCTGGACTCACATATTCTACTTACTTGAAAATGCGGTGTTTCAGACAAATCAATCAATTCTGCTAACTCAAAGTTTTTATCTATTCTTCGAGATTTCTAATAGATTCGTACTTATAGTTGGGAGCAGCTTGTCTAACACATCTATTCAGGTTGTTGTGTCGTGCATCGCGATACAATTGTCAAAAGATAGATGACCCCCTTATACTGTTGTTTGTTTGGATAATGGGAGCGTATGTCGTGGATAATACTTGTTTCTCGCAATTAGCTTCCAGTTGTTCGCGTACCAATTAGTCAACGATAATGGTTATATTTTTTAGGGTTAAGTACTGTTTTCGTCCCTAAGGTCTGGGATGAAAATCAAAATTGTCCCCAACCTTTTTTTGTTATTAAAATCATCCTCAACGTTACAAAACGCTATAAAATCGTCCTTTTCCACTTCAATTTTATTTTTTTACCATATTACCCTTCATTATTAATAAAAATAATTAAAAATAATATTAAAAAATTAAAACAAACCCCCCATCCCCCACCCCACTCCCCACTCCCGTAACCCCCTCACTCCCCTCCTGTAACCCCCTCACCCCTCACCCCCACTCCCGTAACCCCCATCCCCTTCCTCATGCCCCTCTCTTCAAAACCCCAACCCTAATTCCAACCTCAACTTTTCTTCTCGCCGCCGCCGTCGCGCTACTTATTCGTTTCTAGGGTTCGCCGCCGCCGCCGCCGTCGCGTCGTCATCGGGAGACCACGCCGTCGCGTCGTCATCGGGAGGGGGACTCCGCCGGTGCTGCTTCTTCTTCTGTGACTGCCTTTGCTTCTTCTTCTATCACTGCCTCTACTTCTTCTTCTGCTTTTGCTTGAACTTATGCTTCTTCTTCTGTAATTTTTTAATTTTTTTAATTTCTGTTATTTTGCTGTTTTTGGATCTGAAAACTGAAATTATAGTTGATGATTATTGAATTATTGTTTATTGAAATTACTGTGATTATTGAAATTGTTATGCTTCTTCTGCCTCTGATTTTTTTGTTGATTTATTTTGTGAATGTTGCTGTTAATTTATTTTGGGATTATTGTTGTTGGTGGAAAAAAAAGTGTTGTGAGTAATGAATAGCTAGCTATGGTGGCAATGGTAATGGTGGTGAGGAAAGGGAGACGGAGGAGGTGGAAGGGGATTGGAGAAGAGTGAGAAGAGGAAGGGAATTGGGAAAGAGTGAGAAGTTGGAAGGGGATTGGGGAAGAGTGAGAAGAGGAAGGGGAAGAGGGGTGGGTGTCCTCCGACAGTAGTAATTGCCACGGCGAAGGTGAGAAGAAGAGGGTGATAGTGAAGAGTAGAAGGAAGGGGATTGGGGGAAGGGTGGGGGGAGAGACCGAAGAGATGGGTGGGGGTGGGATGGGATTTTGCTCTTTTTTTTAAATATTATTTTTATTAATAATGAAGGGTAATATGGTAAAAAAAAATAAAATTGAAGTGGAAAATGACGATTTTATAACGTTTTGTAATGTTGAGGATGATTTTAATAATAAAAAAAGGCCGGAGACGATTTTAATTTTTACCCCAAACCTTAGGGACGAAAATAGTACTTAACCCTATTTTTTATGTACGATTTCATCATTTTTTATATTTTGAATATTAATTATAACCAATGTAAACTAATTTAGGTTGAGTCATTAACGTCGAATAAGAAATTATGTACGAAAGTCTATGACAATTTATGCAACATTTAGATAATATGAATCTGAAATTTTGAATGACATATGTGCTAACAATTTTTTTTTAAGAAGTATTTTATATTTAATAATTAAAAAAAATAAATAAATCATAACCTACATTTTGCAGATTTTAAAATAAAAAGAAGTAAAATATATAACTTACGTTTTGTAGGTAAAAAAATTATAAATCCATATACTAATGCAATTACTCGATACAAATTCATTTCAACAGATTATTTTATTTTTTTTCATACTAAAAATTATTAGCCACAAAAATCTCTAACAAACTTTAAATAAGACAATTAGATTATAAAATTATTATTACAAGATAAATTAGTCTTCTATAAAAATAACCAAAACTAAATCTATCCGATGGACTTTTAAAAAATAAAAATTTGTCAAAAAAATACCAGATATAAATTTGTTTAAGAATTAATTTAATTTTTTATTCATAATAAATTATAGAGATAGATCTAATTAGAAATTAAAAGAAATTATAAGATTTCTTGAAGTAATTAATTTTTACATGAAAGAATAAAAAGAAATATACTGTCAACATCAGTCATTCGAGCATTTCTTTATCCTGGTGATGCAAAATGTCAAAGATAGATAATTGAATTAGAAATGAACACATTTTGGTGAATCGAAGGGAGCTATATATTTGATTGGACAAGATGATGATACCAAAATCAAGTGAGAAGCTAAGGGAGCAGGTAAAGTCTTTGAATAACTGATTTGATGTTGAAGATTGATTGGGTTTTGGAGGCCCCTATATCCCATAGAGATGCTTTAATGAAATGAATCGAGATGAAATAGAAACTATTTAGTTTGCAATTTGCTAAGATTGTTGAAACAGGATATGCATAATCTAGTTCAAAAGGAAGGGTATTGTGACTCTTTAGGACAAGCACATGTGTATGTTTAACTATTTTGGGTGAGTCAAGTCTAACAGTTATGTCAATTTTTATTGAGTGGCACAAACGTTACCAAAGGGTCTAGTCTCAAACTATGACATTTATTAGCATCATAAAATTTTGTAATGGCTTGAGTGAAAAACAAGGATGAAATTAAAGGAAGGCAGATTTAATTATCTTTTATTCTTTAGTGACTATTTTTTTTTTTTGCTATTTAATTTCATTTATAAATAAATGTTATCATTACTAGAAAATAATATATTAAAAATAAATTTTTAAGATAAAATTTTACTGTCGAAAATATAGATGAATTTTTGAAAGATTTTTTTGTCAGTAAAAAAATAAAAGTTTTTAAAAAAATTTACGAACAAATTATAAATCTCTCGATAATTCTGTCGATAAAATTGACATTTTGATATCAGACTTATTACCAACAGAAAATTCATTCGCTATCACTTAAAAAATCTGTCACAAATTTGAGTCTCTCTCTCTCTCTCTCTCTCTCTCTCTCTCTCTCTCTCTCTCTCTCTCTCTCTCTCTCTCTCTCTCAAACGTGACTTCTCTGTCGCACGAGCTTTCTCCACCGCTGACGTCGTCGCCACTTGCATCACATGAGCTCCCTCCACCGCCACTCTCATTGCGTTTGCTCCCTTCGCCGCATCGTCGCACGAGCTCTCTCTACTGCCGCTCTCGTTGCACGAGCTTCCGCCACCACCGCTCTCATTGCATCTGCTTCCTCTGGCGCTCCTTCCATCTAATCTCATCTGGCTTTCTCAATTCTTCTCGTAACCATCTCTAATTTCAACTCTTCAATTTTTTACGCTAATTTTAATTAGGGATTTATTTGTTCTTGATACAGATGGAGTATGAAATTTAATACCTTTGAACTTTCACTCGTGTTTTTGTATGAATTTTAATTAGGTATACTATGCTTTTGTGATTCTGTTCTTCGTGATAAATCTTAGGGTTCAATTTTTCTGTGCGAATTTTAGATTTTTCATACTCTGCTTTTGTGCTTCGTTAATCTGGCTCTGTGATTATTTTGCTAATTCATATGATGTTCAGCTTGATTGGATTATTCACATTGCTGAGAAATGCAAAAAAGAAGTGTGGGGTTTTGAATTTTGAGATGCAAAATTACTCCTAGTTTGAAAATAATTTTGGCTTATTCCAATGTTTTAGTCATGCAAACAGAAACAAAATATCCATATGGTTTCTATGTGTTTTGTTTGTGACCTTTATGATTGTTTTTAGGATTAAGGGTTTCTGGTACTGGAATTGGGTTAATCTTGAAGCATCGGAAGAGTCTTGGTCTTGCAAATATTATGGTTAGGTGTCAACTATGCTGCTAATTTTGCCATCGTCACTGGTTGCTATTGCGGTAATTGTTTGCTTTTCTTATGATCAGATCTTTATTAGTTAAGAGTTCTGTAAGTATGTTTTCATGTTTTCTGTTTGATTATGTTGTTGTCGTAGATTATAACAGTTTGTCATATTATACTATCTTATACTATTATATAGATTTGGATCATTCTTAATTTTCACATAATAGAATCATGTGAAAAGAGAAAAAGATAAAATTTTCAAGTTTCATAGAACCTACATTAATTTAAATTTAAGTTTAATTATTTTTCTTTTATGGAGCGGTCAACTGGGACATTCATTGCAGCATCAAGATTTGGAAGTGCAACTCCTGTTCTACCTTCTATCCTTAGCCGTGGTGTTGGTTGGCTGGTATAATCTGATTCTACAATATTCCAATCTGTACGAGCATGTAACTCTACAAAATTAAACTTATATAGCTAGTTTCAATGATTTCAGGGTATCAATAATTGGTGCGGAATTCAAAGTCCACAAACTAACCAGCAAGTGCACCAAGTCGTGCCAAGTAGTACCTCAGGTGAGTGAGGGTCGATCCCACAAGGATTGATGGACTGAGCAACAATAGTCGAATGACTCACTTAGTCAAGCAAGTAGAAAGTGGTTTTTTGAGAGTTGTAAAATCACATTAAACAGAAATTCAGAGAGTAAGAAAGCAAACAGTAGAATTGGTGTGAAATGTAACACCTTAATACTTTTAAACTGAGTTAAGCTTTATTTGAATTATATTTAGTAGCTGATATTCAAAACCTCGTAAAATTTTTCTTTTTAAAACAAATATGAAATATTTATATAAAATAATTTATATATAAAAACATCGAATAATTAGTTTTTATTTACTAGTTGAAAAATATAAGTGGATTTGAAAATACTAACATGAAAAATCGGTGTGCTAAACCATGAAAGCACAACAATGACAAGCTTTACTCATACCAAATAAAAAAGAAAACATAATAGTTACAATTGCAATCAGTCAATAAGGATAAAACAAGACACATAGAAAATCCTAATTCTCTTAATTTGTTTAACTATGGCCAAAACAATCGCATATTCTTCCTTCTTAAGGTAAACGTTTAATGTTTTGTATCTACGTCCTCGATAGCTTGCTCCCACTAGTGCACTTGTCTTTTCACCTCAACTGTATTACTTCGTACTGCATCGTTCCTGAAGATGGTACGGAGAGAGGGGTGAGAAACAAAAGTTTCTCAGTAGTTTATCTATATGGTGTCGTCGTATCCATCCCCAGCCACTCCGAGTTTTAATATAAAAACATTGATAATGCAATGTTATTCAATTATTATTTTCAAAAGTCCTTGATAGTCGGAGTGGTGTGACTTTTAGATGCTTCTCATTTACTTATGCTATGACATGTGTGATGCATACAAAATGCCTATAGCGTTTAAAACATATAAATGTAAACTCGTGAACCTTGGTATGATGTTCTCATAAGCCATAAAACAAGACAAAATAAATAATAAATAAGAGAAGAATAATAACATTGCCATAGATAAGTCAAACAGAATAGATCTGAATAAAATAAAGATCTTTAAACAATATCATACATCATACAAAAAGGAACTTTGGAAAAAAGAAGGATCTTTGAATGCAATAATAAACATAATCATAAATAAAAAAAAAAGATAAAAGAAGAACAATCATGATCACACTTTTCATTGTACTTTTCATTACTTTTTCTCGTAGCTTTTATGGAAGGTATTGAGCTCAAACCGGTATAAAAGGTGGGAGTCCCCTTCCCTTACCGAAGGTTCTTATCCCAAACGTTTTGGCGATCACCTTCCCTTACCGAAGGATCATATCGATATCTTGTCTTTGGGAGTCACCTTCCCTTACCGAAGGATCATTCCCTCAGTTCAATTTACAATCAAGGTTATTTAGACATACACATGAAGGAAGTTATGACAACCAAGATATATTATTATAAAATGGATGGGATTTTCCTTCCCTTACCGAAGGTTCCCAAAAGTTTGCCGATCACCTTCCCTTACTGAAGGATCATCTCGATTATCTTGTCTTTGGGGGTCACCTTCCCTTACCGAAGGATCATTCCCCCAGTTCTTTAATGCACATAAGATTGTTATTATAATGCATAATGCGTATGAAGAAAAGAGACATTGTATCATGACGTACAATGCTAACATATATGTTCAAAAATATTTAAGATATGACATATAAAAATTAGCACAAAACCCCCTACCTCGAGTGAAGTTCCGCTAGGTATTCCAATGATGCAAATAGATGCGGTTTGTTAGTGAAGACAGACTTGTTTCATGACTAGACTTTGTGTATTATAGAATATTTTGTATAGAAAAAGGGAATAGAATGAGAGAGGAAGGATCAAATAGCTCTCAGGTATGTGCAGATTATGTTAGGAGGCATTTAGGTGAAATCTTCAATTTGGATTGTCACTTTGTGAGCCCTATAACTTTTTCTACGTTTAGAATTTGGAATTAGCTATTAGAGATAAATTTATAGAGAATTGAATTATCTTTAAAACGAATCTTAAACGAAGTCAATTGGATAACTACAACTTGAGATATTCTCGAAATACTGTTAATATATCAGGTTGGCTGATAAGAGCGCGATTTTCTGAACTTGTAACCGATTTATCTACCTAATTTAATTTGAATTTGATTTTATACTGAACTTAAGGAATAGAGCTAGTATTCTTATCTTTTTATATAACTAAATATCATTCAAATCTAATAAATGTAGAATTAATTATGACTATATTTTTAAAAGGCTGTTTATTGTCGGTTAGAGATTTACTACCACTAGTACTCTCATATGTTTAAATTTGAAATTCATATCTTAAATCATTACCATTTTAATTAATTAATTAGTTATTAAATAATAATTTGATTCAAAAAGTTGGGATGTTACATTCTCACCCCCCTTAAAAAAAGAATTTTGTCCTCAAAATTTGCGTCTTCTAAGAACATACTAATCAACCTCATCTTATCCTAGTAGGTTTTATCTACCTTTTATCTACCCTTTTTTTTATAGGAATATATGATAGTTCCTAACATACATAAGTTCAATCAATCCATACATTCAATCAAATCAAGTAAAGTTACAAAACAGTTTTATTCTCTATTCTCATCATGAACTAACTAAGTGCACTAAATGTGAATTAAATTTAATATGATTATATAAAATAGATTCACATGATAGATAATTTCATTCATTTTTTTTATTCAAACACCAAAGAGAAAAAAAAGAAAAAACTAATCAAGAAAGCTAATGTCAAATCAAGCTAAGCAAAAACATGATAAACAGGGTTCAAAAAAGTAAAGATAATTAGTCTCATGCAAGTCAATTGCTTCACATTCTCTTCTTTCTTCTGATCAAGGAGGTAATAATAGTAACATAAAGAGCATACACATAAAAAAATCGTGTAAGGTCACATGTATAAGAGAATTTTATAATAATAGGACATACTAAATAATCACATAGAGTTCATAAAAATGCATGTACTCTTAGCTTAAATGGCTTGCGAGATAGTAGTAATAATTATAAAAATAGAATTTATAAAAAAAAATAAGGATATGCATGTACTCTCAATTACAAAGACCTAAAGATGATAGATTTTACACATAGAAGAATTTGAATGATTAAAATGTATGAGTATAAAATAAGAAAAGAAAGAATAAAGTATAAAACAATAATCACGATAACAAAAGCATCATACAACAACATGAAAATGAGAGGATAAATAAAACACATGCTAAGCATATAAAGTGACAAAAACATAATTTTCTAACCTTTTTTTTTTACGTCTCATGTGTATTTGGATATATCTTTAACTATGAGTGGGGTGTTCCTAGATGATCTATGTTTTGACATTAACACATACACATTTTGATCATAAAATTACGGCAATAAGTCTCAAACAAAACATTCAAGAGCACAATAACTTTTACTATTAGATGATCAAATATTTCTAATCTAAATTCATCACATAGAAAAAATTTCACGATATAATACTATTTATAACTAAATGATAACAAATTAATCTTGCAAGTGTCCTATGGGATCAAATTGCTCTGATACCAAATGTAACACCCTAATACTTTTAAACTGAGTTAAGCTTTATTTGAATTATATTTAGTAGCTGATATTCAAAATCTCGTAAATTTTTTTTTTAAAACAAATATGAAATATTTATATAAAATAATTTATATATAAAAACATCGAATAATTAGTTTTTATTTACTAGTTGAAAAATATAAGTGGATTTGAAAATACTAACATGAAAAATCGGTGTGCTAAACCATGAAAGCACAACAATGACAAGCTTTACTCATACCAAATAAAAAAGAAAACATAATAGTTACAATTGCAATCAGTCAATAAGGATAAAACAAGACACATAGAAAATCCTAATTCTCTTAATTTGTTTAACTATGGCCAAAACAATCGCATATTCTTCCTTCTTAAGGTAAACGTTTAATGTTTTGTATCTACGTCCTCGATAACTTGCTCCCACTAGTGCACTTGTCTTTTCACCTCAACTGTATTACTTCGTACTGCATCGTTCCTGAAGATGGTACGGAGAGAGGGGTGAGAAACAAAAGTTTCTCAATAGTTTATCTATATGGTGTCGTCGTATCCATCTCCAGCCACTCCGAGTTTTAATATAAAAATATTGATAATGCAATGTTATTCAATTATTATTTTCAAAAGTCCTTGTTAATCGGAGTGGTGTGACTTTTAGATGCTTCTCATTTACTTATGCTATGACATGTGTGATGCATACAAAATGCCTATAGCGTTTAAAACATATAAATGTAAACTCATGAACCTTGGTATGATGTTCTCATAGGCCATAAAGTAAGGCAAAATAAATAATAAATAAGAGAAGAATAGTAACATTTCCATAGATAAGTCAAACAGAATAGATTTGAATAAAATAAAGATCTTTAAACAATATCATACATCATACAAAAAGGAACTTTGGAAAAAAGAAGGATCTTTGAATGCAATAATAAACATAATCATAAAATAAAAAAAATAAAAGAAGAACAATCATGATCACACTTTTCATTGTACTTTTCATTACTTTTTCTCGTAGCTTTTATGGAAGGTATTGAGCTCAAACCGGTATAAAAGGTGGGAGTCCCCTTGCCTTACCGAAGGTTCTTATCCCAAACGTTTTGGCGATCACCTTCCCTTACCAAAGGATCATCTCGATCGATCACCTTCCCTTACCAAAGGATCATATCGATATCTTGTCTTTGGGAGTCACCTTCCCTTACCGAAGGATCATTCCCTCAGTTCAATTTACAATCAAGGTTATTTAGACATACACATGAAGGAAGTTATGACAACCAAGATATATTATTATAAAATGGATGGGAGTTTTCTTCCCTTACCGAAGGTTCTCAAAAGTTTGTTGATCACCTTCCCTTACTGAAGGATCATCTCAATTATCTTGTCTTTGGGGGTTACCTTCCCTTTTCGAAGGATCATTCCCTCAGTTCTTTAATGCACATAAGATTGTTATTATAATGCATAATGCGTATGAAGAAAAGAGACATTGTATCATGACGTGCAATGCTAACATATATGTTAAAAAATATTTAAGATATGACATATAAAAATTAGCACAAAACTCCCTACCTCGAGTGAAGTTCCGCTAGGTATTCCGATGATGCAAATAGATGCGGTTTGTTAGTGAAGAGAGACTTGTTTCATGACTAGACTTTGTGTATACTAGAATGTTTTGTATAGAAAAAGGGAATAGAATTAGAGAGGAAGGATCAAATAACTCTCAGGTATGTGTAGATTATGTTAGGAGGCATTTAGGTAAAATCTTCAATTTGGATCGTCACTTTGTGAGCCCTATAACTTTTTCTACGTTTAGAATTTGGAATTAGCTATTAAGGACAAATTTATAGAAAATTGAATTATCTTTAAAAAGAATCTTAAATGAAGTCAATCGGATAACCATAGATTGAGATATTCTCGAAATACTGTTAGTATATCAGGCTGGCTAATAAGAACGCAATTTTCTGAACTTGTAACCGATTTATCTACCTAATTTAATTTGAATTTGATTTTATACTGAACTTAAGGAATAGAGCTAGTATTCTTATCTTTTCATATAACTAAATATCATTCAAATCTAATAAATTTAGAATTAATTATGACTATATTTTTAAAAGATTGTTTATTGTCGGTTAGAGATTTACTACCACTAGTACTCTCATATGTTTAAATTTGAAATTCATATCTTAAATCATTACCATTTTAATTAATTAATTAGTTATTAAATAATAATTTGATTCAAAAAGTTGGGATGTTACATGAAATGTATGTGAGAAAACAATTAAGGTTTCAGAGTTATTTATTCTTCCGGATTAAGTTTTCTTACCAACTATTTTAATCATGCAAGATTCATTTCATTGCAAACTGTAATTGACTAAACCCTAATTACTTAGTGATTTGGTCTCCTCTAACCTAATCAACCGCCAATTTCTTGGTCACTTAATATAGATTAGAGGGTTAGGTTCAATTCTGGTTTATTAGCCACAAAAATCCTAATTACCCAAATATAAGAGGATTATATGTCACGTATCCCATTAAGTCCAAGTAATTAGTAGATTATGAGGAGTTTACTTTCAAGCTAGTATTCAAATGAGATAACTTTTTCAAGAATCACAAGAACTCAAATAAGGGTTGTTCTTCTGATATAGTCAGATTCATAAGATGAAGAACGAAAGTAATCCTTAAAACTAAATCAATACATAAATTAAAATAGAATGGAAATAGTATTAATCCATAGAAATAAACAGAACTCTTAACCTTAACCAAGGAGGTTTAGTGGCTCATGACTCAGAGAGAAAATTAGGGTTCCAAAAATGCAAAAGTGCATAAGTGAGAAGATCCTCCTAAGGGCTAAATCTTTTTCCTTTTATATCTAACTTAATTTGATTTGAAACTAAAATAAAATAATAAATTCTAATGTTAAAAGATTTTATTTGTAATTAAAAATGACTAAAATAAAATAAGATATAACAATTGAAAGCTAAATCCAACTAAAGATACTCCATGTGAAAAGTGTGATCCGGATCATTGGAGCTAAATGCCAAATTCGGCGTTTAGCGCCCTAGTGGGTAGAAGCTCCTCCTTTGATTCTGTCTTCCTGGCGCTAAACGCCAGGCTTGGCGTTTAGCGCCCCAATGGGCAGAGGGCCTCCACGCGTTTCTGAGTTGCTGGCTCTAAACGCCTAGGTCTACATTTAGCACCAGCTTGGCAGCTTTCAAACTCTTCTCTTTTCTTGCACACGAACTCTGCTAAATCGATCTAAACTTTACCTAAAATAATTAAAACAATAAAGCAACTCAAAGTAGCATTCAAAGAGGTTTCAAACACTAAAATAAGATTAAAACTCATTAAATTCTAATTTAAAATAAACAGAAAATAAAGAAAAGATGCTCACACATCAATAATCTTCTGGATGCCTTTTTCGATACGGTAACTGGATCCATGCATCAGTGTAAAAACTTTGTTACGTTTAAAATTATCGGTCAAAATTTTCTTAGACTAAGGATCTATGTTATTCTGCCCTTTTTTGTTTTAATTTTTTCCCTCCTCCTATTATATCTAAGACATTGGCTAATGGTATTTTCCTTTGTATCTTTGGTATTAAGTGAAAATGCAGGACTCTTGGGTTTAACACGAGTTGGAAGTCGAAAGGTCGTTCAAATATAAGCAGTATTGATGTTTTTCTTCTCTATATTAGGTGTTACATCTTTTCACTCACTCACATGTATTACTCTATGTTAAAATGACAATCAATTTGTGTTTTAGTTTTTTAGCTAACAGCGTCCTGATCTATAGGAAAATTTGGAGTGGTTCTTGCTTTGATCCTATTGTCAATTATAGCAGCTGTTAATATCTGGCCATGGCTCTATTCATATTCGCTCCATTGCTATATGTATTTATCGATATCATCTTAAACACTCTCTACGTTTGAGTTGGAATGGAGTTTATATTAGCTATTACAAGATGGTTAGAACATCAAGTAGTTCTAATACTTTTCTATTACTATCGTCATCGCTGCCACTCTCAATCTCTTCAGATGAGGACTATGATGACGATAAGGATGAAAATAACACTAAAGATTATAGATGATATTTTAGTATGGTTGAACAATGCATAGAAGATTATAGTTGATGTATCAATATATTTATGCTTATGTTTTGAATTGACTTGTTTGTTTTTAGTACTTTTCTTCTAGTTTGATAATATGACGAACTTGGTTTATTTTCTGAAATACTATAAATGTTCTAATACAAGTTAGCTGAAAATTAGATGAAAATTTGTCTTAATTAAATTTATATTTATTTTGTATAAAAACAGATTTATTTTGCAATGAAAAAATCTAAAAAGAACTTTGTTTTACCTTACTGACAGATTTACAAACGAAAAATTCATTTGTATATAAATTGTAAATGCTTTTCTAGGTTCAAAATACCGACAAATAATCTGTCATTTTTAGTGAAGCGAATGAGACGATTACTGAAGAAAAATCTGTTGGTAATAAAGAAAAATTTGTCGGTAAATTACCGAGAAAAAAATCTGTCGGTACTTTTATTAGTGACTGAAAATTCATCTGTAATAAAGACTAAATTTATCTATAAATTCATCTGTAATAAACAATTTTCTAATAGTGGATCTACATTATACATTTAAGAGTAGGGATGGCAATAGAATTCATTAACATGGATATTCGTGGAGATATCTAAAAACTAAGATAGAAACAAGGACAAAAACATCGAGTAAATGATTAAATTAGTCCTTAAAAGATTATCCGTTCTCCAAATTGTCCCCAAAAGATTTTGTCATCAAACTCATATTTTAAAAGTTTTAAGTTAATCATGTTGGTCTTTTCATCACTTTCTTGACACCATAAAAAATTTGTTAATATGACACGTCAAGTTATATCACAACACATACACACCTGGTAATCCTAATTGGTTAATAACACAATAAATTTATAAAACTAGATCAAATCAATTTTAAATTGAGAAATTTCAATGCCTCAAAGTTTTTTTTTAATTAGGTTTTGATTTGCTCTAGTTTCATAAATTTATCATGTTAATAGCCAATTAGGATTTCTAGATATATGTTGTGATATCTTTTAACGTGTCATATTAGTAAATTTTGATGCTGTCGATAAAGAAAGTGACTGAAAGATTGACATGATTAAACTAAAAACTTTAAAAAACGAATTTAATTAAAAAAATTTTAAAAGTTAATTTAGAGAATAAATAATTTTTTAGAGACGAATTTAATTATTTACTTTAAAAATATCCGAGAAAATGGAGATATAAATAAAGATTTTTTGATGGAGAATTTTAAAGTGGTGACGAAGACTTTATTTCTCATCATCTAAAAATTTCGCCTTAAAGATAATATAATTAAAGTAAAAAAAAAAAAAAGGTATATATATAATTAAAGTAGAAAAAAAATCATACAATAATATTCAGATAATAGCCCCAATTTTTATGACAAACATACTAATACTTGAAAATTAGAAAGCACTTCAAATAGAATTTTTTCAGCATCTGCATGTTTTTTTTATATTTAAAATTGTATTATATATTTTATTTAAGATTTGAGTATTTGACATTTATTAATTTTTATTATATATTGCTAAATTAAGATACTTTTTATTTGATTGAATAATTTCTATGGGAACGACCATTCTTTTTATGAAGAATGAAGATGAAGAGGAATATTTGTTAGAACATTTTAAATATTAGTTTTAAATTTAATTTTATTTCAACATTTATAGAATTATATATTATAGATAATAATTTTAAATTAAAATAGAGATTTATTATTCTAATATTTGATTTTAGTTTAATTAAAACTTTGTATTATTTTTAATATTCTATTAATATAATTATACAAATAATAAAATTTTATTAATTTTTTATTAAAGTGATATTATCTCTCTAAGTTAAGACCGATTTTATTTTATATGTTAATTTTAAATTAATTTATTTGTTGAAAATAAAAAAATAACACTCTAAAAATATTCCATTAAAATTGCTGTTAGTTATGGAAATAAAAATAAAAAGAAATTTTAAAATATGAAGTGGAGAGTGGAGTTGTCCGCTCTTCTATGTTGTCCTTCATAATTATTAGAACCGAACTCGTCAGATTATTAGATCATACTGGTAGAGATGCACTTAAATGAGAAGGAAGGAGGGCATTTGCCCCACTAAAAATTTGAAAACAACTTAATAAATATATATAAATTAATATATTTTACTCCTATTATTATATTATCTTTGTCCCATTAAAATTTATGTTAGAAAAATAATATTATTAAATTTAATATGAAACAATATTTATCTTATTATAAATATTAAAATTAAAAATAAATAAATAAATATAACATTAATAAATATTGATAACATATTTTTTAAAATTAGCCAAGTAATTAAATACTAAGCTGAAACTTAATTTTCTAAACATAAATAAAATTATTAGTTTTTTATTTTTTTTAAAAAATTAGTTAAGATAAGAAAGAATATTGTCTATCTATTAATTAATATTTTATAAATTAATAATATATCAAAATTAAATTTAAAAATATATATAAAATATAATATTTAATTATTTTAAAATAAAGAGAGAAAACTATTTCAATTAATGTATTATTTTAAATTAATATACTTTTTCAGTTTTTATATATAGGTCTAATATATATTTTTGGATATTTATATATAATTTTAGTTTTAAAATATAAATATATCGATATTTAACAAAATTTATTTTAGTATATTTTTGTTTTATAATTAAATTTTTTTCGGTCCGTTACTGATTAATGGTTCTATCGATAGATCACAGATTGAACCGATTAATCCAGACATAATTAAATAATTATATAAATTTTAATTTAATTTTTTTATTTTCATAATAAATATTTTTTTTCTTTAATTATTATTTTTAAATTTTAATAACTTATCAATTAGTTTATATTTAATATACTCTTCAAGTATTTATAAATTTATATTTATTATATTTTTTAAGTATTTATAAAAAAATAAAAATAACAATCATAGAAAAAAATATATTATGGTTAATAAAATATTTTTTTTAATTTTAAAATATAATTTAATTCTATTTACGTAATACATTTAATAAAAAAATCATATATAAAAAAAGAGAAATGTTACTTGTCCTTTAAATTTTTAACATTTAGTCAATTTTTTGATTTAAATAATATTATTTAATTAATTTAAATATCTACTTTTATAGAAAGTTATTTATTTTTTATGGGAAGTTATTTGTTTTTTAGTTTTTCTTTCTTTTAAAAGCTAAATAATAGATAATTTTTAAAAGATACCTAGTTGCACTAAAAAAAAAAAAAAACGTTTTTTAATTTAACCGGATTTGATCGAGTTTGATTTCTATTCCACCTTATTCGGTTGCACTTGGACCAAATGGGTCGGGTACGGAGATCACTGGAGTAAAGAGGTTGCGGGGGACTGGTCCTGGATGGATTCTGGTATGGAGGCTCCTCCGAGTCGCCGAGTTGAGGAAATGGTAGGGCCACCTGCAAGGACTCTAACACTCAAGTTAGTGTCCGTATAAAAGGCAGCTATTAGGGTTAGAGTAGGTGACGTACCTCTGGAGAGGAGTAAGTCCCTTTCCTCTTATAGTCTGTACTCAGGTGGGCCCGTTGTGATCAGACTCACTTTTCTGAAAACTTCTGCTAACTATTCAGGCTCCACGTGGTGAGAAGGGAAAAATATGTTTCCTCCTTGTTCGGGTAATGTGACCGTCAAGTCGTCCGCTCGGGCTTGGACTCGGATTGTTGGCGGGTCGGGTCAAAACACACCTCTTAGAAAAAAATAAACTTAAATCAAAATACTTAATAATATGGCAATACATTTATACAAAATTTTTATCTTTAAGCACACAAAATAAAAATCTAGACAGTCAAGTTAAATCTCAATTTAAATCGTATTTTATTAAATTTGACTAAATTTAATTGGATTAATTATTTAATTGGTTCAAATGATAATCCAATTCGAATTGGTGACCAATCTCACCGACTGAATGAGACCGAGTTTGATATCTATGTTGTCATCCATTTTTAAATGATACTTTATATTGGTTTTAATAATTTTTGAATCGGTTAAATTAATTCGTAACAAAAAAATTAACAAATTGATCAATATTTTTTTATATACTAGACAAATAATCGAACGAAACAATGACGGTAAACTAGAATTTGATCAAATTGCTTGAGGGAGAAAACAGAAAACACAAATGGTATTAATAAACTTTGTAACACCAAGTAGGTCTAGCATGAAGACATGTTAGATTATGTTGTTTTGGCAGAAGGTGTCATCTATTGTAAAGATGCATTTTTACAGATTTTTGTCTTTTGTGGCAAAAAAGCGTGTCACTAAAAAGTGTTGCTTAAAGAGAAAGTGTTACCCTTAATCGTTAACTTGGCTCTGATACCAATTTTTATACCAATTTTTAAAAATCTATTAACCCTTTCATATTTTGCTTCGAATAAATTTATAAAAGTATTGACCATTTCTACTGTTACTAGTTTTTGTAATTCTGATTTCATTTGTAATTTTTCAATCTTGTTTTAGTTTATAATATTCTTTTTTGCATGGATTATTGTATATAAAATCTTTTATCTGTTTGTCTTTTTCTTTAATATAATTTCTCAAATCCTCAAAAACTTCTTTTATTTCTATACTTTCTGTTGTTTCTAAATATCTTTTTAATTTTTCAACTTCGTTCTCCATTTTTTCTTTCAACAGTTTTAATTCTTTTAAGTCATAATATGATTTTTCAGGCATTTATAAATTTTTTAAGTTTAACTCCAACTTGTTTATATTTATTCTTATTTCTATCCTTTTTATTATAAGATCATTAATTTCGAACTGAAGATTATTTAATTCCCTTTTATGCTCATTTATTTTATTCTTTAATTTTTTCGCCCTTTTTCTTTTTATTTTGTTTTCTGGTCTTTCAATCTTTGTATGCTTCATTATTTATCTTAGAATTTTTGCAAATTCTATCATCGATTCATCACTATTTTCTAGAGACTCTATTAATTTTTCTAGCTCTTCAACTTCTCTTTTCAACTTGTCATAGATTATTTTTAGAGCTTTAAATGCTCTTTGGTTTATTTCAGAAAACTGTAAATAATTTAAACGATTTTCTCTTTCAAAGAGCTCTTGTTTCTTGTCTTGATAAGTTACGTATATTTCTTCTTTATTTATTGTCATAATTTAGTGTTTAGAGTTTCATTTAACTTTTCGACCTTTTTTGTTAATTCTTTTATTTCAGAATTTTCTTCTTTAATTTTTAACTTAGATAAACTTAAAGGGCTATTAATTTTAAATTCTCTTATTTAAAAATTCGATGAAACTAATTTTTCTGATGGTTCTTTTAATAATAGAACTGGGTTTTCAATAGTTTTATATTTTGGTATTTCTGTTTTTACAATTTTCTGAAATAATTCATCGACATAAATTCTTTCACTGTTTTTAAATATTATACTATGATGGCTATTTGTTAAAGCATAATTTATAGCATATGTAATCGAAAATGGTTCATCATTTTGTTCCATTAGATTCTTTCTGTGAAATTTATAAGCCAAACTTATAGATCTGCCAAGGTTTTCAGTTGATAAAGGTATAGCATATCCAAGATGGGCGTTGAATTTAACATTTACATTTGCCAGGTTTTCATGAACAATTCCGATTATTTGATCTATTGGGTCATCAGTAATTCTTTTGTCACAGATTGCTAAGCTTATTGGTGAATTAATTCCTTTCATATATGTAGATTTGATTAAGAATTGTATAGTACTAATATGAATCCATCCAATTTTAGATCTTTTTTGTTGATCCTTAATTTTCTCAATCTGTTTACTCAATTCTTCATCATTTATCAAAACTATTTCAAGTTCTCCATTAGCGGATTTTATCTTTATAGGGGCTTCAAGTTGAATTTTTTCATAGTATAATTATATTTTTTCTATTAAAAACTTCTTTTAAGAGATTTTGTTAATTTTCATTTGATTTAAGATTTAATTCTGTTTTTAGAACAGCCTGTTTTTCACTATCTAATAAAGCAGTTAATCTATAATAATCAGATTCTTCTGTTAATTCTAAACTTTCTAAATAATTCATAAATGAAAGACTAGGATGAAGATGTACCTTTTTAGAGAAAAACTTCCTTTATTTAGTATATTTTACATAAGGTGTTTTTATCTCCAGAGGGGAGATTGTAGATGCTAACTCTAGAGGGGAGTTTAGAATTATTTTTCCCTAAGGGAATTCTTCTTCAGACTATAGAATCGCCTTGGCAGCTTCCTCCTTGCTCTCCTAGCATATGAGTACTCTTAGCCTCCTGCTTTCTAATGTCTGATCCTTCTACAATTGCCTAAGCAACCTATTTATAATAGTTGGGTTTGATGGACAATTCCCATCCTTACCCTTCTTATGACGTCATTGCTTACGTCATTGTTTGTTCTCTTGCACCAGCTACATTGTTGGTGCTCTATGACCTAAGTGCTTACGTCACTATGCAATAATGTTGAGAGATGCTTCAGATGCACTGTCCTCTTCTTTTATCATGTGACCCTCTGATGCATTGTCTACTTCCTTAATCATGTGAGTTGATTCCGTTTCATTATTGCTTTCTTCAGATATCTCTGAGGCACATAGCTGGCACTTGTGGTCTTCTCTGTCTTTTATCAAATAGCAGAGATTCCTCTTTATCCCTTCAGGGAGCTTTTCTAAAAGTCCAGATAAGTTATAGAATGCTGATTCAAATTCCACCAAGAGTCTCATCTCTCTTTCTTCAATTTCATTTCTTTTACTGGATACAAGCAGAGTATTTCTACTTTTATAATTAATCCTTGTGTGGGATTCCTTCGTTATTTTTTGAGTTCTTTCAAAGACCCTTGCTAATGTGCTGGCTAACCTTCCTTCATGACTGTAAATCGTTAAGTCTTGAATCTGATCAATTGGTTGAAAATTTCCTGGGAAGACGGACATGAATATTACTTGGTGTGCTGGAACCAAGCATTCTTCTTCTTCATTAAAAATAGGTTGACTGTTTGTAAATTTTAGGGATATATCCCTTGGATTTACATTGTCAATCATATTTTTAAATCTCTTTACTGCATCAACGAATCCTGCAGGAAACTCACTAATAATTTTTAGATCATTAAAAATTAAAATTGTATCAATTAATCCATATTGAAAAAACTGATAGGTATCAGATGGGGAAGCATCTGGAAATATAACCAGCTTTGTTAGCTGTTCTTTGGCAATAGGATAATATCCCAAAATTGCCCTTTTTTCTTCAGTCCAATTCAGGACTATATTAAGGGTTTCTCTGAGATTTGATCTACAGACCCTTTTCTTTTCCTTGATTTCAGCCCTTGTAGGAATGTTTCTTATTATCCCTGTTCTCTGGGTTTGAATTGGAGCTTTATCTGCTCTTTTTAGAGTTTGCTCTGGATGGAGAGCTTCATATTCCCTGAAGGATTCCTTTGCCTCTTCCAGTGTTAGAAACCCTCCTTTATGAATTATCCTTGATTGATGCGTAAATGATGCTGCTTTTTCCCAGGCATCATATACTCCTTTCATGGGGCCATTATAAATTACATAATATTTTTTATCTTGGGTGGATTTTTTAATGATTTCAGCAATTATTTTATTTTCTGAAATTTTTTCTTCACCTGATTTGTCCACCATGCTTAGCTTGCTAAACTCTGATGGTTTTGCTTGTTGTGTTGATTTCATTGCTTCAATAGCCTTCTTGAGAGATTGGATCTGTGTCTTTATTTGCTGACAATGCTTGCATTTTTCGAGCTCTTGCTCATATTTTTGAATTTCTTGATCTAATGCGTTGTAGACGAACTCCATTCTCTTGTTAATGTATCTGCAATAACATTTTTGTCACCCTTAATATATTCAATTTTTATTGGATATTGTAACAAAAATAATTGCCATCTTACCAATCGTCCATGATTATAATCAACTTTTAAATTATATCGTATGAAACCTGTTAGGTAACTTGAATCTGTCCTTAATGTAAATTCTCTGGGTAGTAAATCAATTTTCCATTTCTTAAGAGATTTAATTGCTGCTAGAGTTTCCTTTTCATGAGTGGTATATCTCTGTTCTGTTGGAGTAAAAGTCCCTGAAATATACCTGCAAAGTAATTCCTTTGGGGAATCTTTAGAATCTAGTGATTCTTTTTCTTATTTCAAACTTTTTATAGCTTTCTTAGCTTTTAGACATCCTGACCAGGTTATGTCTGAAGCATCTGTTTCTACTATTAAGTAGTCATTTTCTTCTGGAATATAAAGTTCTGGAAGTTTTTTACATAATTCTTTAATCCTTTGAATTTGCATACTATATTTTTCATCCCATTTCCATTCTTTTTTAGTACTTATTTTTGGAAATAAGCTTTTAGTGTATTCTGTTATATTCTTTAAAAATCCTTGATCAGAAATATAATTTATACAACCTAAAAATCTTTGTAATTGTTTTCTATCTTCTATTTTATTAGGAAATAAATTTACCTTTTCTAGGACATTTGGCTGAAGTTTTAGCTTTCCTTGAGTGGATAGAATTAATCCAAGAAACTCTATTTCTTGTTTTGCTATTCTTGCTTTCTTTTTGCTAAGAACTAATCCTTTTTCTTTACATCTTTCTAAAACTATTAATAATTTTTGAAGATGATCTTCTCTATCCTGTTTTGTAAAAATTAGTATATCATCAATGTATACTAAAACAAATTCATTTAACTCTTTTAGATTTTCTTCCATAAATCTTTGATAAATACCTGGGGCTTGCTCCTTTGATTTTTTCTAAAATAGAATCTTTTCTTGGAAGTTTATGAGCATCACCAATAGTTGTTTCATTCATCTTCTTATAGTTAATAACCATTCTTCGTTTTCCCCTTTTAATTTCATTATTGTTTTCGACATAAAAGGCTGGAGCCGCATGAGGACTTTTACTTAATCTTATAATTCCTTTTTCCAAAAGGTCCCTACATTCTAGTGAAAACTCTTCTCTATCTCTTGCGGAATAAGGAATTTTATTTGGAACATTTATCTCTTTTGTAGAATCTTTTAATTTAATACTTACTAATTCGTTATTTGTATTTTTAATATCTAAAGGATTTTCAGCACAAATTTCATTCAAAAGTTCTTCTATCTTTATTTCAAGATTATTTTTTGGGATATTTATCTGAAAGTATAAATTTAAATAACATGTCTCTAATATAGAAAATATTTTAAATTTTAAGATCTTATCTATAGTAGTAGTCGGTATTTTTATACGTTTTAATTTTTGATTTATTGAAGAATCGTGTAGAGCTTTTAAAACTATATATGTTAATTCTTGAATGAATGGATGATATAGCTTTAAAAAATTATTTCCTATGATAAAATCCATTCCAGAATCTAACATATATATAGATGGAATAATGAACCTATAATTTTGAATAAAAATTTTAACCATCTCTGCTTTTTGGTCAATTTTATGTATTGATTTGTCAGCTATTCTAACTCTTAATGGTTTCTTTAATTTTTTCCAATCAAGTTTTATATTTGAACTAGCAAAGCATTGTGTTGCTCTAGAATCTATGAAAGCATTTATAAACTTTTCTGTTATTTTTATAGTAATAAATGTAGCATTATTACTCAGTCTCTGAGTCTGTTTCCGAGACATACTCAAAAATATAGTCTAAGTTATCATCAGATTTCTCTAAAGGTTCCATGAAACAAGACTTAGCAATTTCTATTTGTTTAGTAAGATCCTTTTTATCCTTCTTTTTCGGACATTCATTTGCATAGTGTCCTTCTTCTTGGCAATACCAACATTTACAATTTTCTTTTTTATTTGGGCAATAGTTATTTCTTTGTCTTTTGTTTTTATTATTATTTTCCTTTCTAAAATATCTCTTTTTTCTCCAGTTTGGATAGTATTTTCTTTTTCTTTGAAAATTTTTATTAAGACCATATTTTTGAGGTATCTCTTCATTATCTTGACAGCAAATTCTAATTATATTTGTAAATCTTTTTTGAGTTGCTTCTTGCATACAATGTTCTTTTATTTCCTCTCTTATTGCAGAGGTTGCTCCACCAAAGTTATTTTCAACTGTTCCTCTATTTATTTCTCTTATAAATCTTCCCATTATAAATTCATTAGCAGGATATGGAAATTTTGTTATATACATACTAAGATAATGATTTTTATCTTCTTCTTTTAATTTGTAATAATGTATTCTATATTCACATATATAAGACTCTACATTACATAGATCATATATCTGAATATTATTAGCTAAATAGTTTTTTGCTTCTTGATATTCTTTATTATAAACTTCTTGTCTATGATCTATAATATTTTTTCCAAAAAATTCTTTATATAGAATCATCATTATATATAATATCTTATCATAAGCTGTAGTTTTTGTTGCTAATTCTTCTATTATTTGGTTTTCTATTGATGTCATCTAATCTCTTATAGTTCCTTTAGTATGAAATCCTATGTAATTCCAAATATCTCTTCCAGACAATTCACTAAGTTTTGGATTAGTAAAGGCTTCTAATAAAAAGGAATTTAACCAATTTTCGAAAATTTCTTTTTCGTTCTTTTTACAGTCTAAATCGAGCATTCTTTCTCCTTCCATTTCCTGGATTTTAGGAACATATTTTGATGGTATTTTTGTATATTTTGAATCTTTATTTGTAAACCCTTTTTTAAAAGCATAATTATCAAAACTTGTTTCCCATTTAAATTGAGATTGATTATCCTTAGATGTTCCAACTTCATTTTTTACTTGTATTGGAATTGCTGGTTCTTCGTCACTTGAATAATCTAGAATGTGTTCTTCATTTTCTATATTTTCAGAATTTACTAATTCTTCTTCTATTTGAAAACCATGTTTCATAATATTATTTTCTTGAGCCATTTTTAATTGTTTAAAAAGCATTGTAACTTCTTCTAATTTTTCTTCAATATTCATAATTTCAATGGTGGTTTTACTTTTAAGTCTGTTATGTTGATTATATTTTGGAATTTTTCTTCTTTGGGATTTTCTTTTTCCTTATTTCTTTGAAATTTTATGGATATTAATATTTCTTCAAGCATATCTACTATAGAATTTAATTGTGGGTTAAAAGTATGATAAAGATGTGGGGAATCATTTCTATGGTAGCATTTTTTAGAAGTTCCATGTGAAAAATAAGTTTTTTTCGGGTTTTTGAAATCCTTCAATAAAACTTATAGTAAAATAAAGATTTTGAGAAAAATCGTTTTGTATTGATTTTAAGAATTCGGTGTCATTACAATTAACATTAGTTAAAATCATTAATTTTTGATCTATTAATTTTGATAATTTAATTATTTCTTCTCTTAAATCTTCTAATTTACTTTTTTCCATTAGGTGACGCTTTTCTTTGTGAAGGGTTACGGTTTTAAATGAAAAGTGTAACTTTAGAATGTATGGTTTATATTTTGCCACATAGCATATCTTTAAACTCTGATCTGTACCTTATATTTCGGCAGAATTGTTGTATGCTATTTTTTTTTTTTTGGTGAGGTGTTGTATGCTATGTTTTGATTGGTCCCTTTGCACTCTAGTCCTAATGGCAATGTCAAAAGAAGTATGGTATTCAGAGTCACCGATCAAACCAATATTGATATTTTTCTCGCTCTGTAGATCAAGTTTGTAACAAACTTTTCAACCTATATATATATATATACACCGCCAAATCAATCGATTTTAAGATTAATGAATTGTTATTTAAATAATACAAGAGAGAATTAATTATGTTGAATATTGTAATGATATTTAAGTGGAATAGTCGATGATATTCTTCTTCTTGTTTTTTTTTTTCGGTTGTAAAGTGGATGATATTCCTTCTAACTAAGCTTGTCAGTGCTTAACCACCCTTCAATCTCCCCGGAAGAAAATAAAATAAAACGGCCTTTTGGTCAATTCGGCTCCATTTCTACAATGAATTTTCTGGGCATAGCCCATCAGATATTTATCTTAAAAATTTGGAAGAAAAAATTCAAACAAAACCCAAAAAAGTATCTGACCCATACCAAAACAAAGTTGCCAGACCAAAAAAAAATTAAGCAAAACCAGAAAGGAAATATATGCTTAGATAAGCGAATTTTTTGTGTCCAAGACAAACAAGAGGTACACAATGACATAATGGAGTTTTTAATTTGAATATGGAATCAAAAGAAGTGTTGAACTCGCGTATGGAGAGGAGGAGTGCTTCACTTTGTTGTGGGATCAGAGAAAGCAGAACTCGGATTCTGCGAGTTGTGTTCCTCAGAATGTAAAAAAAAAATTATCTAGAACAAACAAAACGGAGGGTCCGAATTTCATGTTTCAGATTTCAAATTCCATCAACTGCAAATTGAACAATGCGATTTGTGAAGCAAAATTTCATGACTAAAGAACTCGCATGGTCCGAGTTGTGTACTCTGAATTTTTTCAATTTTTTTAAAAAAAATTTTCAACTTTTTCAACACAAATCGAAAAGTTCGATTTGTGTACTCCCACAATTTTAAAAAACACCAAAATTTACCATATTAAAATATATCACTTATTTTATTTTCATATCAAAATTTTTTTTGGCGAGATAATGTCATGGATATTTAAATTTTTATATTAATAATTTTTTACTTATCTCCAAAAATATTGAAGGAGGACATGTATTTGATCCGCTTGTTAAAATAATGGATGGATAGGACTAATTCTATGTTAAACAGATAAGAGTACTCAAAAAGTGCTTCACCAACAGATAGAGCCTCCAATATTCGTATAGAAACTAGAATGCTCCAGCATCCTCCACGTGTCAAGACATGTGTTCTATCCCCACTACCTTACTAATCTCTCTGGACTCTACTAGACACTCTTGCCATGTGTCAGACAAAAACTCCCGCTATATATAAGCAAGAACCCTCATCTCAAAATGCTCATAATCACAAAGATCCATCAAAATATATTAAGAAAAAACAAAGAAGCAAAATTGTCTTGTAACTATGGCTAGTGATGGCAGTGGAGAATTCAAATTGGTATCACCAACAATAAGCAATGAAGGAAGGCTACCAAGGCACCATACTGATGAAGGCCAAGGGGCAAAAAAGAACATTTCCCCTCCGCTAGAGTGGTACAACCTGCCAGAGGGAACGAAATATCTGGCACTGGTTGTTGAGGATATCGATGCACCCGACCCGGATGGACCCATTGTTCCGTGGACCCATTGGGTTGTGGTGAACATCCCACCTACAGTTAAGGGCTTGCCAGAAGGATTTTCCGGCAAGGAAGAGGAAATGGGTGGGGATTACAAAGGGATTAAGGAAGGGAATAATGATTGGAAGGTTCCTGGCTGGCGTGGACCTAGGTTACCCACACATGGCCATAGGTTCCAATTTAAACTATATGCTTTGGATGATGAGCTAAATCTTGGTAACAAGGTATGTGTAGCGATTTTAATTTTGATGTTATTTATTGGTTACATATGTGCTTTTGATTTTATCATAACTTGAATATAATAATTACATGCTAATATGCATTAAGAGTAAATTAGTTCAAAATATCTTCTAATGTGTGACTTGTTCACTCAAGGAATAGATTATTACGTGAGAAAGAAGTTGATGATCATATTTGATTTGATTTGATTTTGTGAATTGGTTAATAACAGGTGACAAAGGAGAAAACGTTGGAAGCCATTGAGGGGCATGTGCTAGGAGAAGCGGTTTTGATGGCTAAATTCTGATTATGTGATCCTGGAAACTTTAATTTAGTTGGGTGTTTGTTTACCATCACTTCCTATGACTAATGTACGATTTTGAAGTGTGACAGTAATCATTATATAATATTCCCTAAATTGTCCTAATACAGCAACTTATGTACACTCCGTTTTACGTATTCTTTTTAGATTCTTTAATCAAGACATATCATCGCAACACTAATTAAGTACCGGGGTCTGTTACACATACAAGTAAAAAGGCCGTACAAGTTTTACAAGTTATCAGTCCAAACTTTATTAACATGCGCATAAACTCATTTTGAATGGAGCGTAACTACACGCGCCCCACTTAAACGGTTCCTCTTCGTCGTCTTCTTCTTTTCTTCTTCGTCCTTTTCCTCCTCTTCCTCCTCCTCTTCTTCTTTTTCTTCTTCGTTTTTTTTTCTATTTTCATGGTTTCTAAAATTCTTTTTCTTCTTCTTGCTGCACGTTCTTCTTCTTCTTACTCTTCTTCTTCTCCTCCTTTTCTTTCGTTTCTGTACGTTCTTCTTCCTCGTTTTCCTCTTTTTTTTCTTCATTTACGTCTTTTCTCTCTGTTTTTTCTTTTTTTCGATTTTTCATGGTAAAATCGTTTTTGAAGAAGAAGAAAAAGCAGCAGAAGATGAGGAGGAGAAAGAGAAAGAGTTCTAAATTATGCATAAGATGTACTTCAACGAATTTTGGGTGTATTTTCTTAAATCCTTTGGGTGTATTCCTATAATCGTTTGGGTGAATTCTTGTAATCGTTTGAGTGTATTTTCTGTAATTCTTTGGGTGTATTTCTGTAATTATTTGGGTGTATTTGAGTGATATCTGACTGATATTTATGGGTGTATCTGACTCATATCTATGGGTGTATCTTACTGATATCTATGGGTGTATTTTTCATTTCAGAAAAAATGGCAGGTAGAAACCAAGCTGAAAAAAAAATGTAAGAACAAATATATGTCTTCGATCAAATCAGTTTTTCATAATAGAAATATATCTAACTCTAATTTTGCTTTGTTTACAGCAAATCAAGAACCTAAAGTGTGCAACCCATCTGTTGAGTGAGAAATTCAGAAATATGAGCGAGGAGAAGTGATGCAATAAGACTGTCCAGGCCATCCTCATTGTTATTGAGTCCATTTTGTCAGATAGATTCTAATGATATTGTCACTGATTAATGTAACTGTTATATACTCTTGTAAGAAATTGAACACATGGTGTAAATATATTTGATCCAATTATAAGTAAATTTTTTTTCCATAATTAAACTCTCTCTGGTGTATTCAAAATGTCTGATTTACAGGTACTATAATATGAAGTGGTGATCCAGATAGATTGGAACCCATATATGACGGTCTGCATAGAGATCTGCATAATACACCCAAACACAGACTATAAATACACCCGATAAAAAATTAAATTTACACCTCTACTGCAGATTTTAACCCAACACTACCTGAAAGCCACTTGTTGTCCACAAGACCAAAATTAATTAAACTCTCTCTGGTGTATTCAAAATGTCTGATTTACAGGTACTATAATATGAAGTGGTGATCCAGAATTCCAAATAGATTGGAACCCATATATGACGGTCTGCATAGAGATCTGCATAATACACCCAAACACAGACTATAAATACACCTGATAAAAAATTAAATTTACACCTCTGCTGCAGATTTTAACCCAACACTACCAGAAAGCCACTTGTTGTCCACAAGACCAAAATTAATTAAACTCTCTCTGGTGTATTCAAAATGTCTGATTTATAGGTACTATAATATGAAGTGGTGATCCAGATAGATTGAAACCCATATGTGACGGTCTGCATAGAGATCTACATAATACACCCAAACACAGACTATAAATATACCCGATAAAAAATTAAATTTACACCTCTGCTGCAGATTTTAACCCAACACTACCTGAAAGCCACTTGTTGTCCACAAGACCAAAATTAATTAAACTCTCTCTGGTGTATTCAAAATGTCTGATTTACAGGTACTATAATATGAAGTGGTGATCCAGAATTCCAAATAGATTGGAACCCATATATGACGGTCTGCATAGAGATCTGCATAATACACCCAAATACAGACTATAAATACACCCGATAAAAAATTAAATTTACACCTCTGCTGCAGATTTTAACCCAACACTACCTGAAAGCCACTTGTTGTCCACAAGACCAAAATTTAGCAGAAAATCATTCCAATTCCTATCAAATGAGTCTTTGCTATGAGGGTTTCATTTTTCCTCTTTGCTACATGTAATCAATTGATTCTTAATCTCGTTTTTCTTCCTATTTGTGCTCCACTTCGCCCTGATTCAGCTGACAATCTGAGGTTGAATCATCTATTATCTTCAAAACGAGTTCAAACTTTGATTTCAGAAACCAGAAAATCGAAAAGAAAACGAAGCTGGAGTTACAGAGAGAAGAACTAACGTCAATGACGAAGAACAAACCAATGAGAAAGGAGAAGAAAAGAACGATCGAAAAACCAGGGGAAGACGCGCGAGAAGAAGAACGATGAAATTTGGAAAGAAGGAAAACAAAGAAGGAAACAAATCTTTTAAATTTGGTAGTTATACAAACGCGGGATCTTTGTATAGCGCGTGTAAGTGACGTAGGAGTTGCAACGCGTTTTAGTGGATTAGGCGTTAATGAACTTGTAATAGTTACAAGCCCTAATCGCTTGTATACTGAGCTTTTCCCTTAAGTACCCGCATATGTTCCTAACTATATATTATTGTTTCAAACAAGATTTTGTGGTACGAATTTTTTTAAGAAAAGGGCGAGGACAAAATCAACTGAAGCTAATTTCTCAGTTGCACCGATGGCAAAATTCTTCAAGAAGCGGAGATTCCTGCGGGACGGCTCCGAATGAGAATTTAATTGTGGAGAATTTTTTCTGCAGAAATAGAGATAGGAGACAAAATTTTTCTAAGGCAGCCGTGAGGACTTGAGCCGGAATTTCCGTTTCGTCCTCGCTAATCTTCAAAATCCAATATATATATATATAAATTCAAAACATTTAATCCTCATTTGCATAATTTTTGTTCAATTTAGAGATTTTTAACGTTGTCTATATTTCATACTTTATTCGATCTTTCTACAGTTATTCTTTTGTCACTCTCTCTTTTTATCGCATCGTCATATTTTATCGTGTCATCATTCTTATTGCGTCGTGTTCTTTATTTATGGTATTTTTTCTGTAATTCTATCGTCGTGTCTATTCTCTTTTCTATTGTCGAGTCTCCTATCTCGTCTATTGTTCTGTCTTCTGGCTCGCCGTTATATTTTTCACTGTGTTATTTTAAAAGAAATTATTTTATCGTTTAGATTTTTTGTATAAAATCTTATTGTTTTTGTATAGAATGGATATTTACAACTCTGTTCATATAGAAATTAATAATTAGAACGATCATATAAATAAGAAAGGGGTTTTTGTGAAAAATGGGATCCTATAAAAAATAGAAATGGAAAATAATATTCTTCCACAGTTAAAAACAGAAATAAAAACAGAAAACAAATTTGAAGACGAAAATAGAAAACAAGAAAGCATCTCTCACCTCACCTTGCCTTATTGATATTCCAAAGATATTTGTTCATTTGAATAAACATTATTCCAATTCTTCATCAAGAAGTTCTAAAATTTTAAATTGACACTTTAATCCTTATTTTTAATTTTTATGAGCGTCAGCTAGATTAGTCCTTTTTGAGATGTAATTAGTTTATAATAAAATTTATTTGTTTAAATATGCATATTAAAATTTTGATTAAAAATAATAGAAATTAATGTCTCGAGAATTTCTATCTATTATTGTTACTTTAATTTATATATACGATGGTTTAATTATTACAAGCTTTTCAATATTATTGAGTGAACAAATTAAAAGTAATTACAGTATTATTATTTCCTTTAATCAGTATAGTACTGTAGTCCGCTTGTTAAATCAGTATCTATCTCTAGTTTTCATGTCAGAAGCAGGTAACAAAATATTTTTCAATTTGTCACCTTATTACAGCCTATGAAGCATTGATGCAGACAAAATATAGGGCAAGATTATTGATGTGAAGCGAATACTACTATAGGGTGATACAATTTAAATCGGAAGAATATAGGATACATGAATAAAGTATAAGGTGAATGTTATGGTGTTTTAAGATTGTGCCTATCTTACTAAAAAAGATAAATAGATAATATTTAATAAATTTTAAATATTTTATTTTTTATTTTAAATATTTTATTTTTTATTTTAAAGTAAGTTAAATAATTTAGATACCATATTAAAAAATACCATAGAATTTACCAAAATATAAATAGATTTATCTTTGTTGTTCTAAGTTCGAATGTTTAAGATTATACTTTTAATTTATAAAACAAAATTGCGTTTAGGACCATACATCCAGAAATTTTAAGGCGATGATTAATACACAAGACATAAGATTAGAAATAAGAATAACAAAATGGTCGAATAGTTAGCTTAAATTCGTGTACGTTGTCACTACAACAATTCTTTAAGATAGAGACGGTTATTTTGTGGCGCATATAGCGGCGGTTTTTCTTAAATCGCCGCTATATTCCCATCAGGTTTGTATTTCGCAACATCTTTTCAAAAACCGCCGCTATATGTTCGCCGGGTGATTTATTGTTTTACATTTTGCGGCGGTTTTGTTAAAACCGCCGCAAAATGCGTATTACCACATATTGCATTGTTCTCTTTAGTAATAACCATCTGGGTATAATCTAGTTAAGTAAAAACTACTATCTGAAGCTACATATGTTTAAATAATTGTTACTTAAACTCGTAACACTTTTTCTACATTCGTTTTACGTTAAAAAAATTCACAAGTTACTTGTAACCTTTATATGTTAACTCATGTGAACAAATTTACCAATAAGATTTTCTTGATTACGTTATTGGCATTTAAAAATTGCATTCAATCATGGATGTAAAAGAAGAAAATAAAATCAAACTCTGATATTTATGAAGTTAAAATAAAGTTCTAGAGAGCATAAATCAAAGTTACTCCTCTTTGAAGTTATGCCTTACTAAACCTAAATCAAGAATAAACATGTACAACTACGACCCAAATCATTAAACTAAGGAAATCAGCGTAACTGTTATAATAAAATATCAAAATTTCTCTCCAACATCGTATTGACCTGGCGAAAAAGAAAAAGTCTAGGGGCTAACAATTTTGGTGTTTTTTGGCCAGCACTTAACCATCAAAATAAAAGTGAGTGATCTCCCACCATTAGATGTAATCTCACACCATTAAAAACACTATTGATGGCCAATTGATGGTTACAAAACACTAAAATTGTTGGCCCCTAGCATTCCTCGGCAAAAAATACTCTGTCATGAATCTATGGGCTTCACGTTTTAGAGGATCTGATATTTTATCTCCATACCATGGCATTTTATTCAGATCAAAGCACATTTTCTTAACATGTATATCATTTTTTTTTTATCTTGTTGGTCTTCTAAAGTTTCATCCTCTTCATCCGGAACCTTATTCATATCAAACTGCATGGATCTATCGATTGCGACAGAGAATACATCATCTAAAATGTCTTCTGAATCAGACTCTTCTCCGTCTAGACTGTCAGGAACTATTTCTCCGGAATATTCAAGTAAGACTAAAAATATCAACATGCACATAACAGAATGAGTATACATAGAAGAAATTGAGAACTCTGGAGTCATTAATTACTGACTTAGAAAAAAACCAAACTACAAGATGCTAAGACAATTTTAAAACTAAACACAAATTTTCGACAATTACCATCACCCTTGTTAGTAGTTTGGGCAATTTTCTTAAACAGAAGCTCTATAGCAATTGTTGTGCTTGCAAAGGATGACGAAAAGTCCTCATTTTTCATCGATCCTGTTATCGGTCATGTTATGTTCACTATTGTTTTCAAAACGTAACACTAGTGAAATTATATTGCGTAATAAACAGCAAGATTATAAAAAATGCAACCGTACGAAAAACAACAACTGTAGAAGGAATAACGATTTAACGTAAACTAACTTTTTCGTATTAAAATCGTTGAAAGAACCAAAAAGTCTGCTTTTACTCATGAGAATTCACAATAACATAAATATTTAACTGCAAAAAAAAAAAACTACACAAGTATAAAGTAACCAAAGAAAACAACGTACAACGCTGCGTTTATTTAACTTAGTTTATGACAGAAAGATCAATTTTAAATTACATTAAAATGCTTCATACAATGCATTACGCGACATCGTCAAAATTCTCTGAGGCATTTTCTATGAGGTCTTCTATATCTTTCTCCCTTGTCAACAGTAAATCTCCAATCTCACCTTCCGCTGACATGTTCAACCCTGGCTGTGGAGAAAAACCAACTTCAGCTTCTTCATTCTCTTCTCCCATGTCATACAAATCCCTTGGTTTCACATGAACCACAACACTCCATTCTTTAGCTACTTCATCATCCACATAGTATACAAGCTGAGCTTCTGATGCCAATATGTACGGTTCATGTTCTTCACGATTACTAGTGTGTATTGGATGAGAGAAATTAACGCTGATAAGCCCCAAATGGTCTTGTTTGATGTCTCTACTGGTAGTGGTATCAGCCCAAACACATTTGAACAATACCACTGTGAAGGAATAGCTGTAATTCAATTCAATATATGTCTACAATTTTCTCGTAATACGGAACACCACCAACAGCCACTCTATTATCACGCATGCTTACATAACTTCTTGTATTAGATGATACATATACTCTACTATTTTGTGTTTTCATCCCATTTTCTTTTGTGATAGTTCTAAACTTGTACCCGTTAACATTGTACACCCCAAAACACTGGCCTGAATCATGGGACCGCACGCAAGCAACTTCAGGTCTTTCGATTGAAGCGTACTTTCCATAAGAATCTGGAACCACATAACATTCATGCTTTATACTAAAATCGGTTTTCATATAATACTAATTCCAGTCTAAGAAAACATTGGTCAGGTTAATATTCTGTCAACCTTATGCTTGAACCACTGAGGAAATTCTGCATGGACGACACTATCTATCTTAGCTTGCAACCTTGTCTGATGACGCAAGCTTCGCTTTGTCTTTTCTCTAAATGTACTTTATTGGAGAGAAGAAAATTAGTCCTATACACTGGGAGAAAAGAGTTATATTGGTGTTTTAGAAATACATGCGTATACTTTATTGGAGAGAAGAAAATTAGTCCTAAGCACATGACGATGAGCTTGATGTTTTTCCATTGGAGTGAGTTCGAAATGTGAAACAACCCCTAATGCCTTTCCAATGGCTGGGAACATACTTTCCCCTGAATTATGAAGAACGTTAACGGGCTCATCATTAACTCGCTCTGGTCGGTTGATTCTAGTCTCAATATTATCCAAATACCTAGAATAGAAAGTCAGAATTTCCTCAGATAAATAGCCTTCTGCAATTGAGCCTTCCGATTGTGCCCTATTACAAACATATTGCTTCAGACGTCCTAAATACCTTTTATATAAATACAATGAAACGCTTAGTATATACACAATTAATTGAACTAAATGTACTAAAGGGGTTTATCAAATAGCTAACCTTTCTATTGGATACATCCACCTATAATGTACTGGTCCACCAAGAGTAACCTCATCAACGAGATGTACGGTGAGGTGAACCATGACGGTGAAGAAGGATGGAGAAAAAATCATTTCCATCTGACACAAGATTTGCACAACATGATTCTGAAGCTCAGCAAGCTGCATAGGATTTATGGCTTTCCCACAAAGTTTTCGGAAAAAATGACGATAAATTTGCAATCACATTGGACACCGGACTCAGAAGTGCATTCTTCACTAAAATTGGGAGTAATTGTTCCATCAGAATATGACAGTCATGACTTTTCAACCCAGATAACTTGTGTTGTCGCAAATCAACACAACGAGCAACATTGCTAGAGTAACCATCTGGAAAGACCACATTCTGCAAAGTCTTTAGAAATACATCCCTCTGTGAATTCGACATCGCAAATATTGTATAAGGATATTTACCACCTTCCCCCGGCCATAATTCAGGCCTTATTCCCATGCATTGTACATTCTTTATGTTTACACACAGCAAGAATCATTAGGAACCCACCTCTATATAACAACTCATCTTTCTATCTATTGTAATATTATACCATACCACTATTATTTGTTTATATATTCGAATAATGAATATCTAATTTAGTATAACCGTTGCAGTTTGTCAAGCTTGATTATTGGCTTTTGATAATAAATAATTTTACACTTATAAAAGTTGTTTTACTTACCAGGTCAAGAATTAATTTGATATACACATTTTTAATTATGACACATTCAAATTTATTGAGAAACCAGTTATTTAATCCTATTAAATAGTAAGACTTCAACTAACATTGAAACTAATTAATATTTTTTATTTTAAACTAATTTAATTAGACTTAATTGATTATGTTGTTAATTTATTTAAAAAAATAAATTCTAATATTCCTTCAGTCTATGATGTATCATGTAATGTGTCTTCTAGTGTTCCATATAGATTTCATAATTTTTTATTCCCTATTTTTGGGGTATAATTTGTATTCTCTATTTGCTTTAAGCGTTTTTTTACGTTGTGCTTGTCATTTGTCTACTAATATTATTTTCTATACAGATTTTTAAGGATGCCTAGGAAACCAAGGTACAACATTATACGGAAACCCTCAAAAGATGCCGGAACTAATGCTGGTACTGAAGAGACAACGGTTAGTATTTGTGGTTAACCTTTCTTGACGTAACCTTATGTGAAAATTATACCTCCTTCAATTGTATCATCGAACCGCATTAATTTTTCTCCCGGCAAAATGATTAGTTTATGAAATAAAATAATTCTCAATATTAATTCGTTCTCTAAAATATAATTCTAAATGGTTTCACATTGCGTTAAGGTTGGGACCACGACAAGAGGAGCTCAGACATCACGGGAGGAATCACGTGATAGGGTTCCTCCGATTTCATCCTCAGCTAATAGAGCTCCGGCAACCCGTATGAATGAACCGTTTTGTGCACCGTGCATCGATAATAGGAATGCACAGTCGAGTACTACTGATGACCCTCAAACTCCAACATACAACATAGAGACTCGGCATCGTGTGGAAGTGGCTGATCATGAATTAGGGGATGATGATTACGACCTAGAGGCGGATGAAGTTCCGTCGTTTGATGAGCACATCGACGACTTGTTTGCTAATCAAGAAGTTGAAGGTCAGCATAACAACAAGAAAGCCAAAGATACAGATTTCTGGGAAGTTACTATTATCGGTAAATATTTTTTTCCTCCCATTTTTGTAAATAGTTATCTTTATAGTCCTTTACTTCTATTTTTCTTTTGTGCAATGATTAGATAGTAATTTTGTTTCCCATACACTTCTTAGAGGGCGACGTGAGAAAAGTTTCTAAGCTGAGCGTGAAGGAGGCTATAGCCCTCCCTTCCAACACAAAGATAGTACTCCCATTTAACAGTGAGCTGTAACCGATTAGTCATGCGGCAGAATTATTGAGTGGTTTCATAGAGAGTTTGGGTGCAGATTATTCCCAGTTCCCCATACACTTAGACAGTTGGAAGCTGGTGAGCAAAGCAAAGAGGGAACATGCGTACGACATGCTTAAGGTACAACTTTAAGCTTCTACAATTTAAGCAATTTTAGTTTTTGGTTTTTTTAGGTCTTTTGCATGGGTAAATTATATAGTTAGTAAAATTTTCATATTGTGTTTTTTACATCATCATTTAAGCACTTCTCATTTATACGTAATTGCGACTGCTTGTACTGGATTTGAGGGTCATACTTTAACAATTTAAATTAGCCTGTAATGGTTGTGGCATTTCTTCAAATTATCAGTCTTATACTTGTTCGTCGGTCTTCGTTAATGACAATGTAAACTAATTGCAGCGGGTCTTTTACTATGAGGACGATGTCAGAGGAAAAATAAAGCGCGATATTTTGAAGAGGATAGGAAAGAACTGGAAGGATTCAAGGCACCACTTGTTTCATAGGTGTTACAAACAAATAAGGACTTATGAGAAAAATCTTCAGCATCACCCGAAAGGAATAGACAAAAATGATTGGAAAAAGTTCGTTGACTATCGCCTGAATGAAGAAACACAGGTAAGCCTTGGTATATTTTATTATTTCCACATAAAAAAACATGTGTATACATATTAATTCCCTTACATTTTATATTTAACATATCTTTCTCATTTATATTTGTTTTGTTATTTGTTTATAGAAAAAGTGTAAACAGAATACTTAAAATCGCAGCAGGCAACTTTACACACATACTGGGGAATCCAAAACATTGGCAAGAAAAAAAGACGAAGTGGTAATAAGTCATCATTTGCATTAAGATTTTGATTAAGCTTCCTGAAAAATGTTGTTGTTGTTTACTAAATTGTGTCAATATCAACGATATAGGAGAGAGAGCAAGGAAGGCCCGTTGGTATAGGAGAGTTGTTTATCATGACTCATAAGAAAAAAGATGGCTCGTATATCCATCCCGATGCGCGTGTTGTTAGTGTAAGTCATGTTTGAAAATTTGAAGCAATATATAGCTTATTGTATATATCATACTACTGTTAACTTCTTCCTTTCCAATGTTGTATATTTGTAGGAAGCAATTGCAAATGTTGAGAGGCAGGATGGATCCTCTAAGCACCTTTCACAAAATGACTCGCTAGCACAAGTTCTCGGAAAGGAGCACCCAGGACGAGTTCGTGCCCTAGGTGCTGGACCATGTCCCACCCAAGTCTTTGGTAACGCTGCTGGACAATCATCGGGTTCTGCAGAGTCCAATGCAGAGGATAAGAGGATGATTGCAGAATTGACGGCTAAGCTAGGAGAAGAGCGGGCGAAGAGACAGTCAATACATAAAGTCTTGGGATATGTAGTCCAACAGTTAGGAGGCAATTTGCCAGTTGAGATTGCTGAAGAGCTGACTTTTGTGGGCGGTACACCGGACTCATCATGCGCAGGGCCACCATCATCTGGAAATCATGACCTGCAATAAAAATTTTGAATTTCAATTAATGGTCTTGGATACCTTTTACATTAAAGTTGGTTTAGTACGTTAGGCTTATTTTATTCAACTTGAGCATTCTTACTTTATTTTGGATGATGTTATGACAATTTCGTTATATATGTTATGTTTGCATATGTTTAATTTGGTTTGTTATGTTAATTGAGCTGTTTTACTTGGTTTAAATTTGTTTAAATTAGTTAAAAAGTAAAAAAAAATTAAACTTTAATAAACATTCTTTGTCAAAATAGGCAAAATAATATAAAATCTAAAATTTTAATGGGAAATTTGAACTTGGCGGCGGTTTTGAAACCGCCACAAAACTATAATATGTTTTCTTCCTGTTCGACATTTAGCGGCGGTTAATAACCGCCGCCAAACCCAAATTGCATTTGTGGCGGTTATTCCAGCGGTTGACTAAAACCGCCGCTATTCGTTTTGCCGCGCCCTATCTTCCTGCGTTTCATAGAACCGCCGCGAAATGTTTTTCGGCGGTTCAAAACCGCTGCTAAACGGCTCCAAGAACCACCGCTAAATGACGTTTTTGTTGTAGTGGTTGGAATTCGAATTTTTAGCCAATAAAATTTTTTTAAAATAAAATTTAAATTTGTATAGATTAATTATTAATTTATTGGATTAAAAAGTACCGTAAATATAAAATTCATATAATTACAAATATTAAAGTATATAAAATTAAATAATATGGTAATATTAAATAATTTATTCATTTATTTAATCAATACTGTTATATCAATATAACTTAATTTATTTTTTAATAAATTAAATATATAATAATAAATGTGAGGTTAATTAAAATAATAAATATATTATCTATTAACTAAGAAATATTTTATCCTCATATTTTTATTATATATTTTATACACAATTTAATAATTATTCAATATATATAAAATATAATAGCATTAGCAAATAATAAAAATGTGAATTGGGGTTGGTTGGAGTTTACTTAAGTACTAATGAGCTGACTCGAATCAATCAATTCAAAGAATTCTCTTCTTGATTTCAGCCATTTGAAGGTAGCTTTATCATCTTGGGTGATTTCAATGTAATTACAAATTATGAAAAAAATGAGAGAGAAAATATGAAGTCTGAAGTTTCTATTGAAATTTTCAATGGTTTCATTGACGATAATCAATTGGTTGATCTTGGGATGATAGGATAACGGTTTACATGATCAAATAGGAGGGTTGGAGAGGTGTTAATTAGAGAGAGGCTTGATCGTTTTACGACTGGAATGGCTTGAAGAGAGACTTATGTAGATGCAATGGTAAGAATATTATCGGAGAATGGTTTGGATCATGCTCCTCTTTTACTTAATTCGGTTCCTCCAAGATAGTCTACCATAGAAGATTTAAATTTCAGGAGCGGTGGTGTGAGATGGAGAATATAAGGGCAGTGATAGTGGAAGTTTGGAGTATGAAAGTTAATGGCTCACCTATATACGTTTTGACACAGAAACTAAAGTGTTGTAGGCATCGTCTAGTGCAGTGACAACAGCATAACAAATCCAACTCTAAAAAGGTAATTAAATAACTAAATCTTAGGTTGAAACAGTTGAGGGCAGCGGGTTATTTTGGTGGACCAGAGGTGTTAGAGGTAGAGAAAAAATTAGAAAAGGAGCTATCAAAAAAAAGTTTTTAGAAGAAAAAATCAAGATACAAGTGGCTGAAAGAAGGGGATAGCAACACAAAGTTCTTTCATCAGAAGTTCCATGCTAGAAACTAAAAAAATAAAATTTGGAGACTAGTTTGAAATGATGGTGAGATGGTTTCAGATCCACAAAATATTGCTCTGGTGGCTAAAAATTATTTCAAGAAAATATTTTCATCCCATAACCCATTATAACCTGGTGATATATTCAGTGATTTTAGTCCTCCAGTTATAGTTTTCATGAACCGGGAAAATGAGACCAATCTTTGTGGAGAAAACTAAGATATTTACTTTCAGCGTTTGTCCTCAAATTGCTCCAAGTGAGGATGGCTTTACAATATGATTTTTTCAATTTTATTGAGACATTGTGAGTGCTAATATTTTTCAGGCGGTTCGTAGCTTCTTTGGTGGAGGTAAAATTTTCAAGGCGTTTAACCATACAAAGATTTGCTTGATCCCTAAGATCCCGAATGCTAGAGACATGTCACAGGTTAGATCTATTAGCTTATCCTCAGTTTTTTATAAGATTATTTCTAAAGTTCTGGTACATAGACTTCAGGATTATTTTATGAATAATTTAATAAGTCTAAACTAGAGTGCATTTTAAAGGGTAGATTAATTTCTGATAATATTGTAATAACTCATGAATGTATGCACTACCTCAAAACTAAGAGGTGCGGATTGGAATGTGAAATGACTATTAAATTGGATATGAGTAAAGTATATGATAGAGTTGAATGGAGTTTTTTATGGTTCATCATGGAGAAAACGGGTTTTGAAACCAGATGGATTTCTTGGATCAGAGAACTAGTCACTACTGTTTCTTACTCTATTCTTGTGGAAGGTCAATATTATGACTTTTTTAAGCCAAAAAGGGGTATCCGGCAAGGAGATCCCTTGTCACCTTATCTATTTCTATTCTGTGCGAAAGGATTATCCTATCTGTTACACAAGGCAGAGCAAAACATGTCTATTCAGGAAATTCAGATTCACAAAAGGTCTCCAACAGTCAATCATCTTCTCTTTGCTGACGACTCTATTTTATTTGAAAAGGTTAATGAGGAATCATGTAATAATATCCTATCTCTACTCAATGAATATGAGATGCTTAGCGAGCAGAAAGTTAACCTCTACAAATCAACAGTTTTTTTTAGTCAAAACATCCCACTCGCCAGAAGACAACAGCTAGCGGAGTTACTTAACATAGAGCATGTGGGAGTACAAGATAAATATCTAAGCCTTCCATCTATTATTCAGATATTTTAAAGGGCTACATTTGTTACAATAAATAATAAATTTCAGAAAAGAATTCAAGTTTGGAAGAGGAATCTGTTGTCAGCAGGTGATAGACATGTTTTAATCAGATTTGTCGGAGAAGCTATTCTAATATATATACTTTCATGTTTCAAGTTTTCAGATTCTCTAGTGAAAGACATACACATGATTCTAAGATAGTTTTGGTGGGGTCAGAAGGGAGTGGAGAGAAATATGGCTTGAGTTAGTTGAGATTGTATGACCAGACCCAAAAAAGAAGGCAGATTAGGATTCAAGGATCTTAGAGCCCAGAACCTAGCCTTGTTGGGTAAACAGTTTTGGCGAATTACTACTAAGTCTAATTCGCAATTTGCGAATATGCTCAAAGAAAAAAAAACTATAGATACACTAACTCCCTTTTGGCAGATAAAGGAAACCAACCTTCTTGGGGTTGGCAAAGTCTACTGGAGGAAAGAAAAATGGTAGAAAAGGGTTTGGAATGGAGTATAGGATCTGACACAAATGTTCGTATCTGGGAGGACTCATGGTTACTCCCACCCTAACTTTTTAGACTTAGTAACAACAACAATCCAATAATAGACATTCATTGGTTACATGATTTACTTAGAGTAGATGAAAGATGAAATAACGAGCTAGTTGAAGCAATTTTTTCCCCTGAACTCAGTTCGCGAATTCTCTCCCTGCTACTAAACAATGATGGTGAGGACAAGGTTGAATGGGCCTGGATGTGGCCTCGGAATACTGGGTGCCTTATGGTTTTTCTCATGCGCCAGTTGAGCACCTTTCAACGACGATGACGAATTCAATGCTCTGTAAATTAATTCGGAGGTTAAAATTACCATCCAAAGTAAAAAACTTTCTGTCGAGAACAGCCTATGAAAAATTACCTGTACTCAATTTAATCAATCAAAGATTCTCAGATACTTCAGCAATGTGTTAAAGATGCAAAAATGGCAAAAAAAAACAATGCTTCACACCTTGGTATAATGCAGTCCCACTCCTGAGATTTGGTCTTTCTCTCCTTTTGTGAATACTATAGTGCAAAATAGAACCATGGAGTTTGCAGTCTGGTGGCAAACGGAAACTAGAGGCATTGGAAGAGAATAATATTCTTAGCCCTCCTTGCATCTCTGTGTTGGTCGTTGTGGAAGGCGAGAAATTTAGAGGTCTTTAAAAATGAGAAGCTGGCGGTAATAGTAATTGTGGAAACAACAAGGAAGCTCCAGCAATGAATGACTCAAGTTATAGAACATTGTTTTTTGTAAATTTCCAATCTCTTCTATTAGTTTTCTTTTTGCTAGTATTTGGTGTTTACCAAAATAGACAGTGTATTTTTTTTCAAAGCAATGCAATTACATATCTTTAAAAAAAATAATAATTCTTTATTTTATAATATTACATGTATCAATAATTAGTTAACTAAAATTTTGCAAATCTAAAAATTAATTAAAATTTATATGCTAAAATTTTAAAATGTATCTAAAATTTATGTTAAGATGTTATTTATACTATAACTACGTTTTACTGCTCATTATCTTTACTATTCATACTCTTCTAGTTATTTGTAATCACTATTTAAACTAGAAATCGTTCCGTCAAATCTCTAGAAACTAATAAGTCATTAATCTAACCACTCTATCTAGTTTAAAAATTGTAAATTATGACTAGCGTTTTAAGAAACAAAAAAAAAATTAAACATCTAATCCTATTTTCTTAAAAAAAAATGTATGTTCTAACCTCTTCGTTGATGACACTAATAATATGGACAATTCCGTCCAAACAATAAAGACGATCCGGATTATCCTCCATTAGCAGCGTATCCAAATGTTGGAGTGTTTGGGTTGAGGTTTCTCTGAATTTTCGTGAGGTAGGATTTGTAAAATGTAGTTTGAATAGCTCAATTTGAACATTTTTTATAAGAAAAACACAAGTAAATTGACTCAGCTCAAGTCGAAATACCATAAGAGCCCATTGTGTATAATTCGAATCAGCTCCATTCGAATTATATAGGGACAAAATTTGGAGTAAATCGAAACAGCTTGTTTCGAATTATTAGTGGTGTTATTTGCATGCATAAATCGAGTCAGTGTGATTCGATTTACTAGAAACGTGACATGCATGCATAAATCGACTCAAGCTACTTTGATTTACATTTTTTTTGTAATTTGAATTTGGCAGCTTTGATTTACTATGAAAATTGGTAAATTGAATCACATTCATTCGATTTATATATAAAAATATACATTTGAAAGATCCATGTAACGTTTTTAAGTTTGGATAAATTGTATAATATTGAGTTGAGTTTGGTTTAATTATGCGTTTTACCCTAATTATTATTGTTGTTTTTAAATTTTCTTCAATAAAATTAATGTCTAAATAAAATTATTTTTTAACTATCAGGTTATATCGGAACTTCCCAAGTTCCAAGTGTTATGAAACGTGTCAAAGCCATAATATTCTCATTCTTTACACTTTACACCTATGACACTTGCACCACGGCAATCACCTTCACGTATGAACCTGATAGAGTCCACCCTTTCATTCATATCAATCTACAAACGCCTCGAATCATCTACAATTATCACATAACAACACACACGAATTTCCCTATAAGTTTTACATTAAAAATTAATAAATAAGTACACTATAATAGTCAAATTTCCAATTTATATTGCTCACATTGTAAGTATCATCACTAGTGCCTTACCAAAATAATTGTGACTTTGTGACTGCGTTACATAAATCAAATTGCACCATACATATATACACCATGTCTAGTGAGGAATTCAAGTTGGTTTCACCAGCAATAAAAGAGATCAACAAAGAAGGAATTGGGAAATTACCAAGATATTGCACACAAGAAGGGTTAGGTTCTAAATTTGATATATCCCCACCTCTTGAGTGGCAAAACGTACCACCCAAGACTAAGGGTCTGGCCCTCCTGGTCCGGGATATGGATGCCGTAGATCCTATGGGCCGGAAGGTGGAACCAGCCCATTGGATCGTGGTCAATATTCCGACGACTGTGAATCGGCTCCCGGAGGGATTCTCCGGAAAGAAAGAGGAGGTTGTTGGTATGGAAAATGATGAGTATGGTGTGATTGAAGAAGGGATCAATGATTGGAAAGTGAATCTTTGGCGTGGCCCTAAGATGCCTAATTATGGTGATAACTTTGAGTTTAGGCTCTATGCTTTGGATTTTGATCATCCTTTTGATAACCAGGTAAATTTTATATTTTTATATAAATTTAATTTTGATAATTATGTATTGAGGAAGTCTAGTGATTACTATTTTTATTAAAATTTAATCGACACTTAATTAATAAAAAAAATAAATAATTTTATATTATTAAATATAATTTTACATATTAAAAAATAAAAATACTATTGATGACTATAAATCACATTATTGGTTTCTAACACTTCTTTTATGTATTTAATTACGTGACACGTTAGGAAAAACAATTATATTTTATGCTAATGACGTAAATGGTCGTTAAAAGAACATATTAGACGATTGTATTATATTTTCAGTATAGTTTGTATATATAATATTGTGTAAGATTAAAAATATGCTAAATTGCTAATATTAGCAAACGTACATTTTATAGGGGGAAAAAAACTTGTGGTGGGAGAATTTATTATTATTTTAGGGTAACAAAAAACTGAAAGTTTCTAAATTCTAATACAGACGATGGTGATGAATCAGGTTTACTCTCTTATTAGCTTATTCTTCGTTATTAGCTTTCTATTAGAAACAAAATTGAAGTAAGAATAATGTTGATTCAAAACTTTGGCAGGTGACGAAGGAAAAGCTGTTGGATGCCATAACTGGTCATGTGGTTGGAGAAGCTGTATTCACTGCTACTTTCTAAGAACTGAGCAGAAGATTGAAATACAATCTTCTCAATTCTCATGTATATAATAAATAGTAATAATTCTCAAGTGAAGTATCATGGAACCTTTTTTCCCCCCGTATATTAGGAAGTTGATGTATGCCAGAACATCAACATTTTTCTTCCCATTTAGATGTTTGAGTAATCACTCATATTAGAATTAGCAAGTATAATCTCTCATCCTATATATAGTAATCCTATATGTTGTAACTGTGTGGAAAATGTTTAGTAATAAAAAATATTAAAAAAAATTGAATCTTTTAAATTTTGAATTTTTATTTTAAAGAGTAAAGTGTAATTTTTTATTTTTAAATAATTTTTTTATATTTTTTATATTTTATTTATAAAATAAATGGTGAAAGATTATATTTTAATTTTTAAAATAAAATTTAAATTTGGAGGATCTTAATAGAAAAACAGTTAAAATTTTATTTGGTATTAATAAAATAAATTTTAATTTTTTATCGATAAATAATCTGTTAGTAAATGAAAATTATATAAAATCGAGAATATAAAGTAGTATAGTTTTTTGATAGGCTTAAATTAAGCATGATAGTATTTCTTTTTCATTTGTTTACATACTCTAATTGGGAATTAACTCAATATTAGAAAATAAAAAGCAAAATTAACCATCTAAAAAATGTGATTGTTTCTTTGTTAGTTTGAATGGGTGCAAAAACCACCTTCACTAATTCACGTTAAGCGATATATATATATATATGAACACAAAATTAATATGAATGTTGTTTAAAAAACTGTCAACATGCAAGAATGCAAGAACACAAAATTGCATCCATTTTTTAGATGATGTTGAATGAAAATTCAAGCGTGCTAAAGTTAATTTCCTGATTATATTTTGGATGATATATGATGAGTAAATTATATTTATGATATATGAGTAAAACGGATCAAGTGTTTTGTGCATTTATTCATTTAAATATTATTAGATATTTAAATCTCGCTTGGTTTATGTAGGGGTGGAGTTAGATGAAATATTAGAAGGGGGCAAAAAATATTTACATAATAAAATAAGGTTAAAATAAAATTTTAAGGAGGTTAAACTGAAATTTATAATTTACATGTAAAAAATTAAAATTAGGGGGTATTGTTCCCTTTTGCCACTATCACTATACCATTTTCGGTAAATAGCAGCGGTTATGTACAAGATTAGCAGTGGTTTTTAACCGCTGCCAAACGGATAGCAGCGGTTGATATATCCGCTAAAAGATAGCGTATGGCTAAACCGTTTGCAACGGTTAATAGCAACCGCTGGAACAACCACAGCTAAATGGTATTTTGCAGCGGTTCTTTGCGCTACGAAATCGTAAGAATATGACTGCTTGGAGATGGCAGCGTTTGTTAACCGCTACAAAATGATATCCGTTGAATTATTCTGTTAAGATATAGCAGCGGATTTAAAACCGCTGTCAAATGTTGAGTTACACTTTTTTTGAAAAAACTCGAATTTACACTAAAATATGCCAATTCTTTTATTCTTTATACGTTCTTCTACTCAGTTATGTTAACTTATTAAAATAACTAACAGCGAATCAAACTATAAATTACGAAACAAAACAAAAATATATACAAAAGTGAATCATTATAATAGTTATTTGAATTCAGTGCATCGATGACTGTAAAATACAGATAAAGTCATCAAAATAAAAAACTACAAATAAATATCTCAAAAGTCATTATGATAGTAAAAAATTAAAGAGTATTCAGATTCCAACATTGATAATTCAAATCAATAGCTGCCCGTACATCATCTTGCATGGGATGAGGTTGGTGCACTTCTCAAAGAATCCAAATCTGTAGCTATTTCAAGTGGCAAATTACCTCCTTGTTGCTGGATTATGTATCTTAATAAATTTTTCATAGTCTGCATTTTTGCCTTCTCCTCTGCTGCCTCTGCCTCCATTCTCTGTCTCTTTGTCTTTTCCTCTGCTGCTACTACCTTGAGTTCTGCTGCCTCCGCCTTAAGTTTTACAATCTCCATCTGATACTCCTCAATCTGTACACCGTAGTCAGACTACTGTGAAATGTTACGAAAACACTGACTGGGACATGGACCAAAACCGAGTCCACGAACTTTTCCTGGGTGCTCCTTCCCAAGCACTTGTGCAAGGGAATCATTCTATGAAAATTCCTTGTTGGAGGGATCTTGGCTCTCAATAAGTTCAATTGCTTCCTGTAAACATGTGAGATCCAGATTTACACTAATTTAAATTCAATGGTAGTAATTGCAAAGAGAAATTTGAAAAAGTAAAGCAGATGATTTACCCCAACCAGACGCGCATCTTCATTCATATACGAACCATTCTTTTTTTATGACTCATGGTCCATCCCTCTCCTCTACCAATAGGCCTTCCCTGTCGTAGCTCCTATAACAATCATCAACACACAATTATATAACAAACAACACTATATTACCAAAAACACGTAACCATTCTGGAACTGAATTTAAATTAATTACTTCTTCGTGTCTTTTTCTTGCCATCGTTTTCGAACCTCCGGTATGTGTGTACAGTTGCTTTGAACGATTAATGGCATTTTTTTTACACTTCTCCTACACACAAAATGACAAACATAAATGTTATCGGGATAAATTACTACACTTTTAATGGTTTTATAAGTTAGGCATGTACAACTTCAGGAAACACAAAAAAGGATAAGGTGACAAACTTTTTGGTAGTAGTTTTTCCACTATCACAATAAATTCAGCATATTTAGTAGTAATTCATGACGATTTATATTAGAAAACAACAAAATATCAACTAAATATTTGTTACCTGTGTGTCCTCGTTCAACCGATATTCAAGAAACTTTCTCCAGTGATTTGCCTCTATTCCTGCTGGCTTACGCTTGAGGTTTTCCGCAAACATCAGTTCTTCGTCATAAACCTTATGGAACAAATGATTTCTTGCGTTCCTCCAGGAACTTCCTATTCTTTGTACAATTCCCCGCTTTATGATCCCTGTTCCATCGTCCTCATAGTGGAAGACTCGCTACAAGTAGTTCAGATCATAAGATAACACAATAAAGATGATAACGATATTGACATCAGTGCTTTCACACCATCATTGTAACCATTAACTTTAACTCCAAATCCATTCTACATCAAAGACGAACCTATATACACGATTCATCAACTCAACACACAAACAAATATGATTGAGAACTTTCCACCATGAAAACTTTATCCTAAAGGCTAAGTTCAAAATGCAAGTTTGACAACCAATATAAACATATAAATAGCAAGAATCACCTCCAATATAAGCATGCCTAATCACCTTCAAAGTATGAACCGAATCCCCCTTGCTGGACCAGCTTAGTAGTGATCAAATATATATCACTTCATTAAATAATGATTTTAGTTACTAATACAATCTGTTAGAACTTTTTGGCAATTTACACTATACAAAAAAGTCATTAGAAATTTATCGATATTCTATAAAAAAATCTGTATGGTCGATATCATGTGTGTGCATCTTAATCTTTCCTTGTAGTGTTCATTTAATAGATAAAAAAAAAAAGCATTTTACACTAAGCATTGGTAACGCCTTACTTTATAAAAAAAATACTAAACACTACCTTAAACTGGTCAAAGGCATGCTCCTTGGAAGCCTTGCTCATTGTCTTCCAACTTTTTTCACAAATTGGTAACTGTTGAAAATTAGACGCCAATGTCCCCACGAACCCGCTCAATAGGCCCGCTGCCTGACCAACTTGTTGCAATTCTCTGTTATGGTTTAGCACGATCATCTTTCCAGGAGGAAGTGCTAATGCCTCTTTAACAGTCAGCTCCATACAATAAGTCACACCATTTTCTAACAGAGGGAACAAACTTTAAATGTTAGTTTACTCAGCGAATTAGAATGCACGGAGAAGAGTAATTGAACTTTCTAAGAAACGAGCATCAAAAGAATACCTATGACATCAACAACCCAATAATCGGTGTCCTTTTTTTTTTCGTTGGCATTGCCTTGGCGTTCAACTTCATGTGCAGCAAATAAGTCGTCCACATGGTCATCGAACGACTCGACCTCATCCGCCTCAGGGTCATAGTCTTTATCTTCTGAATGGTCATCTACAACTTCATGTAAATCTGGATGCTTTTTATTTGTCGCAGGAGCTCGAGCGTCCCCAATGTCACTTGACGGCGCCAGCCGTGCTTCATTGCGCGGTGGTCTAAATGGTATAGCGTTAACCCGGGATTGTCGAGCACCATTACCGGAATGCGGAGGTGGAGGTGCTCTAGCACATTGCTGTGCACTAGAAGTATTTGCACCCGCATCATGTGTTCCATCCGTGTGCTAAAAACAAAGTAGTTAGTACATCAACCAATTTTTTTCAGTATTCCCACAAATTATATTGAATAAAAGTCTATCCTAATAGGCAAATGAACATTTGATCTAAGTTGTGCATTAAATAACTCACCGGAGTAGCGTGTGTTTGACTATCAGGGGCAGCTACAGGTCCGGGTGCAGTACTAACGGTGTATCGAAGTTTCCTTGACATTTGACTATTCCTTTAGCAAGAGAACAACAATGTAAAACTCAATAGTGTACAATGATTATATCAATTACATGAATCAAGTGTCAAACAATATAGTGCACTATTTAACAATTTTAATGTCTGAATAGTAATAAATACATAAAATTAATTAATCAAAAAAAGTCTGGTATCAACTTTTAAAGGTGCTAATATAGGATACAAACTTGGTGGTGTTAAAGATGACATGACAAAAAATTTTTATCCCCAAAAAATAAGTCTCCAAGTGATGTGAGAAATTAATGAAACTGCGACCTTGATTAAATCAAAGCAAAGCGAGCATTACAGTTGTTGGTATATAGAATCATACGACCTTTAAACATCTATCGCATTAAATTTTCCCTAAACAAGTCATGTCCAGTTTTGAGGCCTTAATCCAAAGATTGGGGGTAAGAGTCAGTAAATATTGATGGTTATTCAACCTTTATATAGCGACAATTTTTAGAAGTAAATATAATTAATTTTGTAAATGTTTGAATACAAAGTAACTAGGCTATCTTGCAAGTAAAGTAGCAGATCATCAAGAACAAAAGGGAAAAAACTTAAGTATCAACACATGTGGGGCATTGCAATTTCAGCTTCAGACAACAAAATTACAACAATATTAAGTCAAATATATACATGCATGAGATCTCAAATATTTTAACACTAAAGCAGGAATGTTGAATGACTCATTATTAATTTCATTACATATTATATATACAGGGATTATTTCTTCCTTCCTGCCCATACTACGTACCTTTATGGCCTAAGTTCACATTCAAGTTTTGATGAGAGCTCCTAAAATCAACAGCCTGCAAATCAGATAGACACTCAATAATTGATGTGTTTCTATTTTGAATCAATATTTGATAGGTGTTTTAGTAAAATAAAACCCTTTTAGATAAGGATAAATTCGAGAATATATTATTATAAATTAACAATATAAACTAGTTTTATTTATACTCTGCCTTAGCTTATATATGCATATGCTTGAGTTCCATTCCTCTTGTGATCAAGCTTCTGACGTACGTGTGTGTGTGTATATATATATATAACATTAAACCCAAACCTTATATCAATATAATATCATGTTTTATTAAAATAATTCAAGTAAACAAATAATCTCAAGTAAACAAATAAAATTGAAATAGCTGTTCAGGCAGAGCCAAAAAATTTATTGTTTCTTCTGCAATATCAACTGTTATAGAACCAAACTGTAATCGGATTAAAAAGAGAAACTGGTTCTAAATCGGTCTGAAAAAATAAAAATTGGTTTCAAACCAGTTTTAATATTTAAATCCGGTTTTATATATAAACCGATTTTAAATTCAGTTTTTTAATATCCAAATTTAAAATCCAGTTTTAAATTTGGTTTTTTAACCAAAAATCCGGTTTTAAAACAAGTTTTTAGAAATCCATTTCTAAACCAGATTTTTTAACTAAAAATCCAATTTTAAAACCAATTTTTAGAAATTCTGATTTTCAAACCATAATTTTTAAACAATACCATTAATACTATAGCCTTTTTAAACTATTTAAGTTCATTACAACTAGTTTTTGGTTCTTTATAATATCTAATAACAATAGCTAATCTAAATAACATCTAAGCATTAATTCAGCACAGGAACAAGAGGGATAAACCATACACTTTTCTGCACATATTAAGAATTAATTCATGTGTGTTTGACTATGCAAAGGAATCGATTACTACTGTGTATTATATTTAAATATCATATGATAATATATACATTGTGTTAGAGATAGGTTCAAACTGAAAGGAAAAAGCTACTGTATAGAGAAGTACAAATGCAATGATTTGGTTATTTTATATATATATATATATATATATATATATATATATATATATATATATATTCAATACAGAATCAAAGTCTGATTTTGTTAACCCTCCCTGTCCAAACCAAAGGAACAAGCAAATCCAACAAAAGAAAAATGAAGCTTATAATTGGCTTATAATTTTTATGTGGAGAAAATTTAAAAAACAAAAAAGCAGATAAACATAAACAAAAGGAACAGCAAAATTTCAGAGCTCAAGCTCAACAAAAAGCAGCAAAGGACTTAAACAAAAAAGGAGAAGAAAAGAAACACCAAGAACAATCAAATCTTGGAGTCAATGGATGAATGAATAACAATAATAAAATCATATCTTGTTCCTAAATATAAAAACACAATCACAGATTAGTGGTTGGAGACAGAACTAAGAATGAAAATTATTTAATCAAAATGCAACTCAAACTCACGAATCCCAGCAGCAATATCTCAACAATATCTCAGATATTCGAACAAATTGCAATTCAAACTCAAGAATAGCATGATAGCATGATGAAAATAAGGCAAAACAACAATTCGTACTATGAGATGTGTTTGGACTTCGGATTGAGCTGATTTATGACGTGCAAATATATATATATATATATATAAACCCAGTTTAGTTAAGACTTAAGAGAGAGAGAGAGAGAGAGAGAGAGAGAGAGAGAGAGAGAGAGAAGAAGAAGAAGAAGAAGAAGAAGAAGAAGAAGAAGAAGAAGAAGAAGAAGAAGAAGAAGAAGAAGAAGAATAGTGATTTCATATTTTACTATGAGATGATGCTGAAGCTGATGCATGCGGTGGATCCATGCTTGCTTAGTAAGATTTTTTTATTGATTATTGATTTGGGATCCTTCTCTCACTCTCCCTCAACACAGGAAGAAGAATCTCTTATCCTCTCTTATATCCCCCTTTTCTCTGAGCCCTATTCATAACTTCAATTCGATTCAATTCAATTCCGTTCCTTCTTTTCACTCTCAGATCTCAATTCGTCTTTTTTACTTTCCCCCTTGATCTGATCAGACATGTACTAATAATACACATATAATTAATTTCCCCTTCTGAATTCACAAACCTATTTAACCCGATTCTTCAATATTCTTGCGTTGATCGGTGACTGGATCATCGTCTAATCCTAAAGCTTCACACTTCAGACTTCGAGTTTGAGGTGCGTTTTGCTTTTAAATTTAATTAATAATCATTCAACATGCTTATAAACGGGTTATGCAAATTTTAGATCATGATGGCTAAAAGGTTTGTGAATTTTTGGTGAAGGTTGTGAGAATATATATATATATATTATAAAGGTAGAATGGGTTCTTTGAATCTGAAGGGACCGGTTGTGATCCCCACTGTTCGTGCCAAAGTAGCAGGGCTCTGCAGTGTTTCTTTAATTGGACCAATGAAGGCTAAGTGTATTCGAACTGAATTTTGGGGACTCAGGTGTAGCATAGATAAGGCCACTGTTCTTTCTTTCCATATAAACATGCGAAAGTGCAAGAACAAGACTGTGCATTGCAGTTTCAACTCACCTTCAAATGGGAGTGGAAGTACGGCTCGGAATTTTGATGAAAAGGATGAAGATTATGTTAACTCTAGCGTGGTTGAAGCTGGTATGTTCAGCTTAGCTGATTCAATATATGATGATGCGTTGTGTGGTCAAACATTATTTCTTGTTTTTAGTTTTGTGAAATAGATTTGTTCTATGAATTTTGTGTGTCATTGAGGTGAGGAGTGGAGCAGATGTTAATATGGATTTTGGATTGGTTTGTTGCAGTTTAAAGAGCTTGCCCAGGCTTATGAGGTTCTGAGTGATCCTGAAAAGCATGGGATTTATGATCGGTAGGGTGGGGATCCTCTCAAAGAAAGAATGGGTGGTGGCCACGACCCATTTGATATCTTCCAGTCTTTCTTTGGTGGGAGTCCCTTTGGCGGCGGTATGTTATAATCAGATGTTTTTTCAGTTTCGGAAAATTTTTATTGGTTGTGGTAATTTTGTATTTTGATTAGGTTTTGAGAGATTTGTTGATGGCTTCTTTGAACAGGTGGTAGTAGCAGAGGGAGGAGGCAGAAAAGGGGAGAAGATGTGGTTCACCCCCTGAAGGTCTCGCTTGAAGACCTATACCTCGAAACATCAAAATTTCAAGTTATTGGTAATCTATTATGATGTGATTGATTGTATGTACACTGGTTTCTTATGTTTGTGTGGTTGTTTGTGTTATTGAACTTTGCAGCAAAGAGTACAAGTCTGGGAATTCTACAAAGTGCGCTGGTTGCCAAGGAACTGTTATGAAGGTTTCTATTAGGCACCTTGGTCCCTCTATTATTCAGCAAATGCAGCATCCTTGCAATGAATGTAAGGGTACTGGAGAAACCATCAGTGACAGGGACCGTTGCCCACAGTGCAAAGGAGAGAAGGTTGTGCAGGAGAAGAAGGTTCTTGAGGTCCATGTGGATTAATATGATTAAACAATCTCATTATTTCCAGCAACAATTTCAGCAATTTTTCAACAAAGTAGTAAATTTCCACACAAGAATTTCAGCAAATTTTCAATAAAGTAGTAAATTTTAAAGCAATTTATTAGTATGACTCAGATTCTCTACCTAATACCCGACTCAACACAAATAAACAAATAACTAAAATAAAATAAAAAACAGTAAGAGATACTTAATAATGAGTCTAAGTATATGCAATGAAAACTTTGTTAAGATGATTCAAAGAACTTGGAAAAGCTAACTGAATTCAATTCATCTTCACGTCCAAGTTACATGCTTATCTTTGTTGTTTGGAACTATGTTGCAGGAACAAAAAAACAAAATCGAAAAACAAATGCGAAAGCAAAAGAAAATCTATTACATAGGAGAAATCATCATCAACCTAAGCATGAAATGCAGAAAGATAGACACTACAGGAATTAAATACATAAGAATGAACAAAAGGAAACATGAAATAAAATACATTAACCTTAGGTGACTGAGCAGAAAATATAGAGCCGAAAACCACTGTTTTAGAATCACTTCAATCCTTTAACTAAATTTAAGAGCCTTCTTCTCAATGATTAAAAAGACATGATTATTGTGCAGAGGAGTAAGCTCAGTATTCGTGAAAAGATTATATGAAATCAGTCTTATAAACTGGCTCGGGGTGAAGGAGGCGCAGAGTATGTTAACAAGACGGGAGAGAATGATTGCTAAAATATTGGGTGATTTTTTGAAATCCTAACAACTTCATCTGAATCAGATTTTCGCCGTTTACTTAACTACCTAATTTGATTTCAAATTTAAATTTTTAATTTATCTGATTTGAGTAACACGTTTCTACTTCTAATAAATTTAATCTTTTATATAATTAATTTATCCTTTTAATTAATTATTTGTATCTGAACAAATGCTTTCTGTTAAAAGAGTGACTGTAAATCCGGTCAATGATGGCAAATTTGATTTTTTTTTTCTTATCTTCAAAACAAATTTGATTATTAGTTATATTTTAAAGGTACAAAGATGTCTATATAATAACATATTTCATCCCATATAATTCTAAACTCAAAAATCTCCACTCTTCTTCTTTTCAAATGTTAGGAGCCAACACCAGTCTTCTGTGAGTTTCAGAATATTTCCAACTACACATTCATCCAGGTACCACCTTTTTCAGTGTTAGATACTAATCTCTTCTCCAATTTTTAAACTCAAGTTTTTTATGTTCTTAATTTTTCAAGTAAGTAAAAATCTCATTAATAGATTAAGTAGGGGACTCAAATAAAACACAATAAATTAAGTAGGGGCTCAAAATGATTTTCACAAATCAAAATAGTTTTACATAGTATAAAATTATAACTTTGATTTTAAGCTGATTTTTGAAGTATTATGAAAATTTATAGTCATCAATTACAAATACCATAATCATCATCATATGATTTGTCTTCGTACATAGCTTCTAGCATTATAAAACTGAAAGCCACCGATTAAGCTTTCATGTTTCGTTCATCCAAAACATAATAATAATTTGAAGAGACAGTGAACTAATTTATTTATTATGGACTAATTTATCTAATATTATCCATTTAGATATCAGTAAGAAATTGTTGACTGCACAAGCCTAACGACTTTATTTATTTTGTTTAATTGAAACCAAACTACAAACATGGTATAACAAGGAACCAGACTTAGGGTATAACTAAAATAGATTTTCATAAACATTAAAACTAAAAATAAAAGAGCATGAATATTGAGTTAAATAAACAAACAAAAATCAGTTAAAAAAAGCATGCATATTCAGTTAAATAAATAAAGAAAAATACCTGGAAGCTCGACCAAATGTCAACATTGATGGAGGGGAGACAGAGCCACCGAGTGACCAAGGCAAGTAGCAGTATTGGAGCACCTTTAGACCGAGAATCGAACAGAGCTTGCGACAGCTTGGGTGCGCGAGGGAGGCTTTGCGGTGACCACAATGGCTGCTTAATGGAAGGGAAGGAGGGTTGCGACGGAGGGAAAGGGAGCGACTTGAGGACCAACGGCGGCGGCACGCGGAGATGGCTGGCCGCAGGTGAAGGGCGACGCGCTTGAGGAGATTCGATGGAAACCTTCGCGTGAGGGCGGTGCTCTGAACTTTAGAAGCAACATCTCTTCATTTCTCTTGGAGTGGGTTCTAATTAGGGTTAATTGTGGGCTGAAACGGAGGATTTTGTGATGTTGCTTCAAAAAGCCGGCCAGGTCATTGTTCGGTTTGCCCGAACCGGATCTTGGCCGGTTCATCGGTTTAATTTCGATTTTTAAAATATCCAATTTTTTCTTAATCAACCGACTACACTTAAGCAAACAATAAAAAAGAAAATAAGTCTGTTTGATTATGCCAAAGGTAATTTTTGTTTGTTTAGCTAATGTTTATAAATATGTTATACTAAAAATTTTAATGATGGTTTCAACATATAATTTTTCGATTAATCATGTTCTATATAGGAAAAACAATAAATTAGTTTTGTGTACCTTTTATATTGTTGATCTCTTTTTTTTTTTATTTTTAAGTATGTTGTACGTGATATATGTTATTACGGATAAACTATTTCTTAATTATTAGTTTAGAATATAATTATCTTATATTATATTTTATGATAAAATTTTTTGGAAATGTTTGGATGAAGAGAATAATTTTTTGGACGTAATTTTTGGTTTACTAACTCTTTTACTTTTATTTGATACACATTTCAGATTATTTTTTTTTTGCATCTTTGACCTACAAACATAAGGTGTGTAATGAGTTATGTGTATATGTTGTACTATTTGGAGTATCTTGGATTTATTAGTTCCCTTATTGGTTTGTCATAATAATATTCTCAATGGGTGTCTTGATTATTTAATTTTAAGAAATGATCATTTATTAATGAATATCGTTATTATTTGACATATTGAATTAATATTTAGCTTATTCATTATTTAATTATAAATATTAATCCTAGTTTATAAAAATTGTACGACGTAATTAAAATAGTTTGACTCGTTTTTTATGGCTTTGATGTATTCCTTCGCTGAGTACTAATTAGTAGTCACTTTATTGATGATTTGTAATTTATACCAGAAAAAATTTCTGGTGAGTTACATCATTTTAAAGCATTTTTTATTATACATATTATTAAAGAATTTATTATTATAGAAGTTACTTCATATTTTTTAATCTCTTTTTATGTTCTCTTTAATCAGTTAATACCATATATAGGAACGGATCCAGAAAGTTTAATATGCAGGGCCAAACTTTAGATAAATTTTTTCATTCCATAAAAATAGTTAACATATAGTTATTAGAGTTAGTTTTTGAAATATATATAAATATATATATATATACACACACGTAAGACATTTTGAATATAATAATATAAACATTAAATATAGTATTATAAAAAAATAAATGATGTTTTTAAAAATAAATACAGATTATTTTATAAAAACTAATTTGAAAAGTACAAAGATATTAAGTTAGTTAAGTAAAAAATATTAGTGAACTAAACTGTTAAGATAATAAAATTACATATAAAACTATTAAATTATGTAATATTTTTTATTCCTAAAATACATATCTCGTTTATAAGTATAGTTTTTTTAAAATTCGAGGGGGGCCGAGGCCATTATTCGCCCCCTCTAAGAAAGCTAGGAAAAAATAGCTCTAGAAAATACAAAAAAATTAAAACTAATTCTAACATTTTTTATTAACATACCTAAAATAAAACATAAAAATAAACCTTGAATATAAATAAGAGTACAGAAATTTTGAATTCCCTCCTATAAAAAGGTTTATAGGAGGAGTGTTTTACGGACAAAAAATTTTCGTAAGGTACTCCATGAATGAACTTATATGAATGACTATTATATGTAAAAATGAATCTTGTTATTTTTTGCCAAAAAGTAATTGGCGTAAATTTTATCGTCGTATTATAATTGTGGTTATGAGGCATATTTTTTGTTCTATATTAGTTTTATATTCTACCTTTACTGCACATTTTAGTATAAATTTTAATGTTCGTAGTTGCACACGTATTTTACCATGCATTTTATGTTTTTAGAACGGTATTTCTTATATCATGCGGAATGAATACAGTAAGATACGTAACATTATTTTAGTGATGAAAAATTTGTATCACATTAATTATTAAACCATATATTTGTTGTATAATAGATATGGACAAAACCTGGATTCTTAAGCCACGAGATAGCATAGAATATAGACGAGGACTTAATAAGTTCCTAGACTTTGCATTTGCGAATGCATCGTCGGATAACATGATAAAGTGTCCATGCCCTCAATGTGGGTTTCAATTTATGCAAACAAGAGAGGATGCGTAAGACCACCTGTTGATAAAGCCCTTTCTCGCTGGTTATACTTTGTGGTTGCGTCATGGTGAGAAACCAGCTGAGGAGAACTCTACTTGCAAACCGATAGTTGAGAAACCTACACCCAAGGTGAATCTATATCTTCAAATGGTGCACGAGGCATTTAACTTCACAATGCCTCCTGGAAGTGAGGAGACCACAACAGCGGATCCTGTAGAAGATGATGATATAGAGTTGCCGTACTTATACGATGGTCCAAGTCGCGAAGCACAGGATTTTACCGATCTTCTTGCGGATGGAGCGGAGAAATTATATCCCGGCTGCTCGAAATACTCAAAATTGTCTTTCCTAATGAAGCTTTATCACATTAAGTGTATGTGTGGTGTGAGTGACAAGGCTATGTCGATGATTTTGGACTTATTGCGGGATGCATTTGAGCAAGTCAAATTCCCGTTCACTTTGTATGAAGCCAAGAAAACTATCCGAAAGTTGGGGATTGAGTACAAAAAGGTAGATGCATGCCCGAATGATTGCATGTTGTATTGGGGTGAGGATGAGGATGCGACCAGATGCAAGCAGTGTGGGACTTCACGATGGAAGCAAAAGACGCGAAAGGGTTCCGTTACGAAACTCAAAATACCTGTCAGGAAAAACGGAAAGCCTCTCCCAGCGAAGACTCTCAGTTACTTTCCTCTTATACCACGACTGCAACGGTTATTCATGAGTAGCAAAACTTCATCTGACATGTTATGGCATAAAGAGGCAGATAACAACGATGGGTACTTGAGGCATCCAAGGGACGCTGAAGCATGGAAAGACTTTGATGCAAAGTATCCTGATTTTTCTAACGATGCTCGCAGTGTTCGCTTAGCTTTAGCAAGTGACGGTTTTAATCCTTTCAGAAATATGAGTACCACGTATTCCGTTTGGCCTGTGATTCTTATTCCGTACAATCTTTCTCCCTGGTTATGCATGAAACATGCATCTTTTATACTCTCTATGATTATTTCCGGTCCTAAAATGCCGGGTAACGACATCGATGTTTATTTGGAGCCCCTGGTGGATGAGTTGAAGCAACTCTGGGATGGCATTGAAACTTATGATGCTAATAAGGGGACCACTTTCAAGATGCGTGCGGCGCTAATGTGGACTATTAGCGATTTTCCCGGGTTGGAAAATTTATCTGGGTGGAACATGTACAGTGGGTTAGCTTGTCCCACGTGTAACGTGGACGCTAAGGCTCAGCGACTAACATTCAGTCGAAAATGGTGTTACACGGGCCATCGCCGCTTCTTGAATTAGGGCCATAAATATAGAGTAGACCGGATTAGATTTGACGGACAAGTTGAAAGCAGAGATCCACCGAAGAAGTATTCTAGAGCAGATGTCTTAAGGCAGCAGTGTAACATGCAAGTATCGTTTGGGAAGAACTCAACTCTGACAGCCAAAAGAAGACGCATTGGTGAAGATGCAGATCAAGATGACTCGTATTGGAAAAAGAGGAGTGTGTTCTTTGAACTCCCGTACTGGAAGGATCACATGTTGCGTCATAACCTTGACGTGATGCATATAGAGAAGAACATTTGTGACAATGTGGTCTTCACTATCTTAAATGATAGCGTCAAATCAAAAGATAATCTTAAGGCTCGCAAAGATTTACAAAACATGGGCATAAGGCCTGCATTGTGGCCGGACGAAGGTGGTAAATATCTTTCAGCAATCTTCACAATGTCGAATCCACAGAAGGATGTATTCTTGAAGACTCTACAGAATGTGGTATTTCCAGTTGGTTACTCGAGCAATATTGCTCGTTGTGTTGACATCCGGCAGCGCAAGTTGTATGGGTTGAAGAGTCACGACTGCCACATTCTAATGGAACAATTACTTCCAATTTTGGTGAAGAATGCATTGCCAAGTCTGGTATCGAATATGATTGCGAATATGTTCTCATTTTTCTGAGAACTCTGTGGAAAAGCTGTAAATCCTATGCAGCTTGGTGCCCTTCAGAATTATGTTGTGCAAACTCTGTATCAGATGGAAATAATTTTTCCTCCATCCTTCTTCATTGTCATGGTTCACCTTACGGTGCATCTCGTTGATGAAATAAAACTTGGTGGCCCAGTACATTATCGGTGGATGTATCCAATAGAAAGGTTAGCTTGCTACTAAATGCATTCAAGTCATTTTTTTCAAATTTGTTACGTATATACTAAACGTTATGTCGTATTTATGCAAAAGGTACTTAGGACGATTGAAGCAATACGTGTGTAACAGGGCACAAGCAGAAGGCTCAATTGCGGAGGGCTATTTATCCAAGGAGATTTTGACATTTTGCTCCAGATATTTGGATAATATTGAGACTAGAATCAACCGACCAGCGCGAGTTGACGATCGACCTGTTGATGTTACAAATAATACAGGATGTACTATGTTCCCAGAAATTGGAAAAGCTTCAGGGGCTGTATCACATTTTGTACTGACCCCAATGGAAAGAGATCAGACACATCATCATGTGCTAGTCAATTGCGAGGTCGTCGCTCTATTTATTGAGTAAGTATGCACATGTAATCATTAAGCACGATTATAACCAATTTCAAACACTCAGTCATTGGACTAATTTCTTGTTATGTCATAAAGTATATTTAGGTCAGAAACCAAGCAAAAATTACGGGATCAAACAAGGTTGCAATCTAAGATAGACCGTGCTGTGCATGCAGAATTTCCTCGCCGGTTCAAGCGTGAGGTTCGTAGAAATTTAACCTGACCAACTTATTTGTGCCCTAGAATTATAAATTATGAATTCCAATTTTTTATACGAACAAACTCTAATTTATGGTGCTAGGTTCCAATGGACAGTACTGTACATTCGAAAGAAATGAAGTTGTTGGCATGTGGTCCCATGCTTCAGGCAAGACGTTTTGGGGCATACAACGTCAATGGGTACAAGTTTAGAACTATCACAAAGGAAGACAGGCTGAAAACACAAAATAGTGAATTTTATGTCTCATCCAATACAAGAAGTTATGCCAGCATGCGTGACAACAGAGTGGCTATTGGTAGTGTTCCATATTATGGAAAAATTGTGGACATAATCGAACTGAACTATAGTTGCTATTTCACAGTAGTTTTGTTCAAATGTATTTAGGCTGATACAACTACGAGCAGAAGAATCAAACAAGACCATCTGGGCCTTACCAGTGTTAATTTTGCTCGTCCAATTTACACTGGTGATCGAGAAGAGGATGAACCGTACATATTAGCATTAGAAGCTCATCCCGTGTACTATGTACGTGATGAAGTAGATCAATACTGGAGTGTAGTGGTTCATGTAAAACCACGAGACTTGTATGATATGGGAGGAGAGAATGAAGATGTTAAAGCTGCTTTTTCTCCTCAGCCCGGGTTGAACATGTCAGCAGCAGGCGACATCAGTGATTTACAGTTGACAAGGGATGATGATTTAGAAGACCCAGTAGTAGATGTTTCTGATAACATCGATTATGTGGCATAATGAAAATATGGCTAAACATGTACATCATTTTTAGAGTATCTGTGTGTGGTTGATAAGTTTAACAGTGTTTATGATGTACGTAGTTTGCTGGTTACATTACTATCTGTGTTTTCGTATTTGAATTAAGATATCATTTTAAGTTGATTTTCATGAATACCACTAGTTCCTCATTTTTTCCAACGATTTTTGCTTTTAAAAGTTAGTTTTCAAGGCTTTGTTGTTCTCATCATCATTGTTATTGTTCTTAACCTCCAATAAAGAAAATTATGATATCGAGTAAATTATCCTAAATTACGATATTGTTATCATTGACAAATATATTTAATGCTAAAAAGGTGTTGTAACAGGAGTAATGAAAATGGAGGATTTCTCATCATGCTGTGCAGGCACAACATTCGCTAATGAAATGGCTATGGCCTCTCCATTCTCTTCATTGGAACATGCAATTACGGTTGCTAGAGACATATGGTACCGTAAGTTGAATGTTAGGTCTTGGTTGGAGGCTATATCAGGACGATCTTATTCTAATGAATACTTGAAAACAGCGAACGAAGCTACTGTGCAGGTCTGTTCATTAGCCGTACTCTTAAACACTTGAGTTAAACATTATTTGATTAATAAGTATTTTACTTTGATATATTCGTACAACATTTAACCAATGATAGTTGTTCCGTTCATGCTAAAATTTGTAGGACCTTCATGAATGGGGATTAAGGTACGAGGAGAAATTTGGCTATGTTTTTGTGACATTTGTAGCTGGTAGGACATCTGAAGACATACTTGCTGAATTAAAGGTTAGAAATAAATTTCTAGCATAGAAAGTGAATTACAAAGACACAATATGCTTTACAAAAAAGACCATCAACTATACATTTTATTATGGTGCAGATTCGCTTTAATAACTCACATGGTATTGAGTTGGAGATTGCTTCAACAGAGGAATTGAAGTATATAGAACGTACTATTAGAGAGCTTCTTTCCAAGAAATCTGTCTAAACTACCGATGAAGGAGATGGTAATAGTTAATTTTGTATTTGTTAATTTTGAAAGTCCTATTTCCATAATTCCGCAATTTTTTCCTTAATAACTAGGTAATGACCTGGAAGTTATCAGTATCTTTTAAGTAGATTTATATGTTGTTGGTTGCATGTTCATGTATTCAGTGTCAGCTGAATATTCAGGCAAAATAGTTGCTGACACTCTAGATGGAGCAGACACTGATTCAGAAGACGATTTAGATGCTATCTCCTCCGGTGCATATGACATCTCCAAGGATGTTGAGCTCAATAAGGTTCCAGAAGACAATGAAACTTTAAACACCCAACATAGAGAAGATGTCGTACGTGCTGCAAAAAGGGGTTTCGATCTAAACAAGTTGCCATGGTTTGGAGATGACTTATCAGATCCGTTATCACGTCACTGCAGCGGATTTCTGACAGAGTATTTCTGGCCAGGTCAATACGATGTTGATGAGAAATTATGAATCAAAACTTGTTGGTATACTTTAGTAATTTTGATTTTTATGCTCCATTGAACTTTGTTTTGAGTTTATGAATTCAGACATTCACTTGATTTTTATGTTACAATTTATGGTTGAATACAAACTCAAAATGGTTGATAATCCAAGAAAAAACCTTATTCGTAAATTTATTTTTAGTTATTCATTTATAAATATTTTTTTAATTAATGAATTCTTTTTTATGTAACACAAAAATGAAAATTTATTTAATGCATTAAGTTGCAGTATTTGAAACATATTTTTTCAGTAAAAAAAAAATAGCGAGGACTAGAATAGTTTTAAGAAGGCAATTATGTTTATACAAAAAAAAAATTTCAAGTTAAAAATAATATTACAGCGGTTAGACAAAAACCGATGCAAAATGAGTATCAATGTATTCAACAACTTTACATTTTGCGGCGGTTATAGAAAAATCGCTGCAAAATAAAATTATTTGGTAGCGTCTCCTAAAATCGCCACAAGAACCGCTGCAAAACGGGTACATTTTGCAGCGGTGACCGAAAAACCGCTGCAAAATGAGATCATTTGGTAGCGTCTCCTAAAACCGCCACAAGCACCGCTGGCAAATTCTATTTAGCAGTAGTTGATCTGCTGCTATCTGCCGATTTTCTTGTAGTGTATGTGGCTCCGCCCTTGGGTTGACGTATCTAATAATCTATTATTAGAAATTCTTAGAAGTGAGATGGGTGGCGTGGACAAAAAGAAAATATAAATGAGTTTTTTTATTTAATTATTTCACTTGATTTTTGATAATTTCGACAGGATATTGAATCAAATTCATATCAAGATCTCCATTCGGAGAACAAATACGACTTTTCTGAAAAAGGGTGGACTCAATCTAAAAATTACTTAGTGTTTATGTCAATAAAATGTTCAATGATATTAAACCGTAGCAAATAATATAAAGAATTACAATAAAAAATATAAAATAAACGAAAACTTTAAATAGATAAGAAAGTAAAATTGGAATTGAAAAAAAATAAAATATTTAAAAAAATAAGTAAAAATAAAATACACAAAATAAATAAACGAAAAGAAATAAATTAAGAGGAATAAGAAAACAAAGGAAAATAAAATAAAAGTGGACTCTAGACACTCATGTGTATTTGCACTTCATTTGCTTCCATTGTATTAGTGTGACTGAAAATTTGCAGGATTTTGTGTCATGGTGAAATGTTCAAATTGAAATCATCTAACTCTTCTAAACTTTTCTTATTTATAAACTATAAAGAGTGGACTGCAGAGTGCTCCTTTCTTGACACGATCTAACTTCTTTCTTTTTTTCAGGCTTTCTCTACCCATGACTTTGTCTTGACTGCATGCAAAGGATTTTGTTCTCTAAGGTTGATACCCCATGTCTTTGCTTTTACCTTGGTCTTCAAACCCCACGTTTTGTATAATGCTCCAGATAAAGCGACGTGCGATTTATAAAATTTCAACCTAGGTCCTTCTCGACTCGACTCATCTCATAATCGACATTCTGTTTTCTTATGATCAAGTCCTCATTTCTTTGAAGTTTGCCAGGTGCGATCAACCAGTTTTGACTGTGATCCTTTTAACTCAATTCATATGAGACAGTCGATACCTAATTCTATCATAGTCGAATTTTACAATAGGTCAAAATTTTGCACTAACAAAGATAAATCACAAATCGACTCACAGTAACTATTTTACTTTTGTAGGATTATGGACCAGGTAAAGTTTTGAAACCTAAAAGTTTGTAAATCATTTGTATCAATGTTAGTTAGAAGTACACAATAATTTTTTGTCTTTTTTTTTGTTTTCTTACTATTTAGTCGGAGTACAATTTTCCTTAGTTGACAAATACAAACTTCCATTGTGCTTTTGTAATTAAGATAATTGATTAAAATAACTTGATATATTGATAATGTAAAGAATGTTATTGTTAGTATAAAATTTTGATATTTGATAACCTTTGACCATGAGGATTAAAACGTTGAAATACCTTGACACATGATAAATAAAGAATGTGGGGTAAATACTTGGTGACTAAGGTAAAAAAAAAGACGTAGGATGTATAACTTGGTAAACAAGGTCCTTCATAGTCAAGGCAAGGTCATGGGCTGTAGAGTCCAAAGAAAAAGAAAAAGTTAAATTCGTGAAAAAAGAGAAGCATTCCGCAATCCACTATTGTGTTCTATAAATAGGAAAAGTTTAGAAGAATAGAAAGACTTCAATTTGAACACTTCATAATTACACAAAAGCTCTGAAAATTAAATTTGAACACTTCAATTTAAATTAAATTTACTATAGAAAATTAATTTTTTTAATATAAGTGCTTGTTAAAAATAGTAAGCTATTAGGTGGTTAGATTTTGAGAACTTGAGATGGTACCTAAAAAGGTTAGTTAGCTAAGATTGTAGGTTATGTTAGATTTTTGAAGTTATTAGTCTTATATTCAACGAGACTTGGTTTAGCATTTTGTATTTCCTCTGTAAACGTGAGACTATATGCTTTAGTAAATTTTTTTTTTTTTGAGTTGGGTCATGAATTATTTAATGTTTTGTAGGGCATTATTAACAATTTTTTAAAAATTAGAGCATGCATTGTTTAGCATTTTTAGAATTTTATGCATTGAACACTGTTTTGTTACGATTGTGATAAGGAATTTTTTATCATTGTCTAGTCCCATCGATGTATCACCAGTATGAGACAACAACACAGTATGCATGCCATTGGATGATAGGATCATTCCGTACTTACAGATGGCCGGTTTATCCATCTAGCAAGACTGAACAAGACTTGGTTTCAATTAGACGAGCCATTGTTGAGCACATTCATGGAGAGATGGTGACTGGAGACGCATACTTTTCACATGCCGTTCGGAGATGCACGATCACGCTACAGGATGTAGTGTACCAGCTAGGGCTCTCAATCGACAGTCAGTATGTCAGCGGATGCCTCACGGACTTTGAGCAACATATCGAGGGTGGCCCACCAGCATGGGTATGGTTTGAGGAGCTGTTGGGTGTTTTGCCTCCTGTGAACTGCATCAACAAGTTCACAGTGAAGTGCACTTGAATGTAGGAGACATTTAGTGAGCTTCCGAGGGGCAGACGATGAGATGGTTAGGAGGCATGTCCGTGCATATATCATGATACTCTTATCGACACAGCTGTTCAGGGATAAGTCTGGTACACACCTTCACATCCGTTGGTTACCCTACATCGCCAGGCTAGAGGATATGGGTCAGTATGGCTGGGGGTCTGCTACACTGTCATGGTTATACAGGTGCATGTGCCGCGTGGCAAACAGGAATGTCGTCAAGTTGGTCGGTCCATTGTAACTCCTGCAGTCATGGATCTTCTGGAGGTTCCTTGGTTTCCGACCGGATAGATTTGATGTCTTTCATTGGCCGTTGGCGTCGAGGTACTCTTTTGGATTATGCATCATGTTTTTAATAATTTATCATTTTACTTTATTTTTGACTAAATGTTTTGGTCTTCAGATGGTCAGGTTATCAGCCGACGTTGAGCGACAAGGGGCCTCGTGTTGTGCATTGGAGTACTTTGAAGTCAGTCTAAACTCGAAGTGTGCTTTCGTGGCATTTTGCAATACCTTGATCGAGACGGCATCATCAGCTCTAATCATGGACAGTATGAAGGCTGATATGATATGATAATCAAGCATTCTATGATCACTAGATATTGATGTAGACAAATGTGAGGACCATTGTACCGTTTTACCTCCCAAATGCCTCTGCACTGGCGGAGGCTAACCCGAATGAGCCATGTGCACCAGCTGCCAAACTCCTTGCACTTGTCATAGTACTTCCAATGATCGGATTCCAATACCTTGCACTCAACCCCATGGCGGATGCTATAAGTCTTCACACTTAATATGACTTCCTCTTTATCCTGAAACTGCCGACCAACTTAAAATTCAGATACAACTCCTGTATTTTGTGTATCTCTGGCCCCGAAACTAACAGGTACTTCCAGATTCCCCTGAGGTGGCACGACATCCAAGTCCAGAGTTGAGAAGTGCGGGAGTACTGATTAGTTTCTGAACTAGATGCTCCGCCACCCACAACTAGAATGGTCCGTGGTATGTCATCGTCACTATCATTAGCTATCGTGGCGGGCTCCACATCATCATCATCATCATCATGCAGTGCATCCTCAACTCGATCGGGCACTCCACCCTCTCCGAAAACCGGAACCATTGCAGGAGAACCGAGTGTTGCGATCGCAACCTCCCCTAACGGTCCAGTCTCACAAACTCCTGCGTTACCACTGTGGTTCTGATTAAATTCAAAGGATGGAGAAGCAACTAAAACTGCCCCAGGTGTAATCACTGGCACAGCTGACGAGGCACCAACAAGCATGAAACTAGAACAGGCTGGATGTCCTAAGACTGAGGATTCCGATTCGAACCTCCAGAACTAGATACCACATCCACAAGCTTCGCTAACAGCTCTGGAGTCCTCACCTTAGAAAACTGCCGACGACAATAGAATAGAACTTGCAGATCTTCGTCACTGCTAATAACAAATAAATCATACTTCACATCATCGCGTAACACAGAAATTGGGATTCTATAAAATAACTTCTCCACCCGTTTCGACACCATGCAGATGTAGTTTCTGGAGTATAGTATTCTGAAACTCAGTAAAACTCGTTGAATGTTTGAGAAAAACACTCAACGGGTCCTTATCAGTAAATTTAATTCCTGATCGCGTTTTCTTTTTAATAGACCATCTATAATGCACAAGAACTAAAAAATTCTCATAACTAGCCATTGTGAATCTCACTGTGGTAAAAAAAATTCACGTTGAGCTCGTATTTATATAGTTAGGACTCTATAAATCGAATTAACTGCGTTCGATTTAATCATATAGTATGATACATAGTAAATCGAAGCTAAAGCTACATATCACTTTAAATCGACTTCAATAGATTCGATTTACCAAGTGGGTGTAAATCGAACCTTTTTGCTTCGATTTAGCATAGAGCATATAAATCGAATTTTATAGATTCGATTTAGTATGGTAGGGCATAATTCAAATTCTTTGGCTTCGATCTACATGTGAATCACAATTTCTAGTAATTCGAATCCTATAAATTCGATTTAGTGAAAATTATCGATTTATATAAAAAATGTAAATTGAAACTTTCACGTAACCTTTTACACTTTGGGTTACACTTTGGGAAATTCAAGTAATTTTGGTTTGCAAATAGTTTATACACGTGACTTATCCTGTATTTTTTACCCTAAAAAATTAAATTAAAAGAGATTGTTACCCAAAAGAACAAAAGGCCCAAAAATAAACCAGAGGCTGCTTTGGAGTCCGGTTTGCATATCTAATGAAGTAATGCAGTTCGTCTGGTCAAACGTAAGTCCAAACTTCATCGCACTCTGCCACTCTCAATCGCAAAATGCAACCCTCCTCTGCGTTTTGCCAAACACCCGCTTCGCTTTCCATGGACACCAACGCCCCAAATCTTGCCACCGCCGGAACCCCTGACGACGGCGGCGGGCCCGAAATCAAAGTCAACGTTTCCCATGGTCCCTCTCACCACGAGGTCCACCTTCCAGCCCAATCAACTTTCGGTGATTTTTCTTCTTATTCTGTTTCCAATTCAGGGTGATAATAGTTGATTTTTTTGCGAGTTTGATATTTTGATTTTCTGAAACCATGCTTTTTGGTTGAGACTTCGTGAAATTAGGGTTGGTATTGTGTTGCTTGGCCAGTGCATATTCTGAATATTTTAGATGTATGAAGTTTAGCAGCTTTGAATGTTTGATACATGAAATTAGGGTTCGAATTCTAGATTCTTTTTTTGTCACAGAAGTTTTGATGCCATATCAGCATTACGCGCTGGCTGGATTCTAATCATTCTAAATTTGTTGCAGGAACCAGAAGCTTAATTATTAGGTAGAGGCACATAAATATACATCTAATATTACCAATTTTTTGTCATTTTCTTCTTGAGTAGATAAGTAAAAGATCAAGTTCGAGCCTTGTTGATATGAAAAACATTAGGCACCGGCAGAGCTTTTAACTTTGCAGTAGCTTACTTCGCTTGAACTAAATTCGTTAAGTGCAGTAGTGTAGGGAACTTGGTATAGACTGAAAACAAATATCTATGATATTGTTTAGTTTGCCTTAGATGCGAAAGTAAACGCTTCTTTTTGCGGATCGATTTTGTATTTGAAAAGAGTAAAATCACATAACACTCATGTTAATATTGGTCTGCTCATCGAGAATATTGGCTCATTCAATGGTTTAGTTTTTCGTTGAATTATAATATCAGTTTGGTCATCAAGGATGTTGTTCATTGATGTATGGCTTGTCTTGTTTGGTTTTTCAATAACAGGGGATCTCAAGAAATTGCTTGTGCATAAAACTGGTTTAGAGCCTGAACAGCAACGACTTTTCTTTAGAGGAATAGAAAAGGATGATAAACAACACTTGCACCAGGAAGGTGTGAAGGACAAGTCCAAGCTTTTGCTTTTGGAAGGTACTGCTAGCAAAGAGAAGAAACTTGAGGAAGCCAGAAAACAAAATGAGATGTCAAAAGCTTCTGAAGCTGTTGCTGGAGTTAGAGCTGAGGTGGACAAGCTTTCCAATAGGGTGAGTATATCTTTGAAATAACCTATGTAGAAAAATATTTACAGAAGAATGATCATATGGACTAATCTAATTTTTCAGGTGAGTGCCCTGGAAGCGGCTATTAATGGGGGGAACAAGGCTTCTGAGAAAGAGTTTCTTGTGTTGACGGAGTTGCTTATGAAGCAATTGCTGAAGCTGGATACTATTGAGGCTGAAGGTGAATCGAAGTTGCAGAGAAAAGCTGAGGTAGTATTGATGACAATAATATTGCTTAGCTGAAAAGTTAATAGCCTGGTCTATTTTTGTTGGGTTTTTAATTATCTTTTGTGCAATCTCTTGTGTTGGTTAGTTGTGGGCAATAATCTTTCTCGTTTTATTTGAAATGTTTTTTGGTTTTCACCATGATGTGTAGAGCAGTTCACGCAATCTTGTGATAATTTTCTTTCTCTGAAAATTGCTAGACTGGATTATAAAGCTGATATGATAATATAGAAAAAGGACCTTAGGAAACTTAGTGATCCCTCAGTGTAAACATTGTCAGAGAAGGTTCATATGTAATAGATTATAGATGTGTGCCAATATTTCATCATTCATGAAATTTCAAGTAGATATTTCTTTAAAAAGTACTAACTACTATGGCATTTTGCATATTTTGAAGGTGGTTTTTGAGCTTCTGACCTCTCTCATTTGAACAATATAAAGTGACTAACTTTGTTTCTCCCATCCAAAAAAGAAATCAAACCTTACTTTAAATTTAAATCTCTAGGTGTTGCAATTGTGACAATCTGAGTTATTTGTGAATCTGTTTGTCCTCTATAATCTGAAATCTTTGCCTATGTTATTCATCATTGTTAGTTTGTTTTCCTTTATTTTATTAATTAGTTCTATTATTATTATTATTATTATTATTTAGAGAAAAGAGTATATCTCTTCACATATTTCTTCATAGAGGTGTAAAAGCAGCTTTTGGGAGAAAAAATATTGCATCAAGCATATTTGTTGTTAACTCCTACGAAAGGCTGAACATAAGCCTTTCCACCCGTCAACAGGTACGTCGTGTGCAGAGCTTGGTCGATACCCTAGATGCTCTAAAGGCACGAAATGCCAACCCTTTTAGCAGCAGTGACAATGGTGTGAAAGTTACAACCCAATGGGAGACCTTTGACTCCGAAATGGGAAACTCTAATGCCCCACCTTCAACATCATCTTCTACTAAAGTAACTGAAGACTGGGAACGGTTCGATTAGCTCATAAGTTGCTGTGGAACATTAAATTATAAAGTTTATACAACACCATAGGGTTGGACTTTGATGCTTCATTATTTATTCAAGGTTCAATCTTTCTTAAGTTTGCCGTATATTTCTTGGCACAAAGATAAGATTGCTGGTTAGCTTGTGAAGTAGGTGGCAACAATTCTGGTAGCATAAGGATTCTTTTCCTTATAGAGGTAAGACTGATAGCACTTAATCCTCTGCAGACTTCATAATATTTTGGACATGAGATGGGAGCCCCATCTACTTAGTTTTAGAACTAAACATGTGTATAAGTTAAATTGTATTCTTTTAGTTGAATAGTATTCCTGCACTGTTATGGTTAATGACTTAACGCATTTTTATTTAAAGGTGTTTCTTTTATTACATAACTATTCTTGTAACAGGTTTTTGTTTTATTTTATTTCGATGGCTCTATGAGCTGCAATGCCTTCAAAAGGTAGGATTTATCAATCCAAGATGAGAAGAATTCACAAGAGTTAGTAGGATTAATGAACATTTTAAATTTATCTTAAATAAAATTAGTAGGACTCTTTTATCATGTGCTTAAAATGATCTTAAATGAGGTTAAATTTGTGTTAATGTAAGAAATTTTCGTGAGATAAAGCTGGTAGTATTGACGTTGATCCATTATCATGTGTTGCAACGAAAACCAGTATTTCTCAATTGCTTGAAGTGTATTATGTAGATATGTATTTCTTTGATTATTTTAAAATATGAGTGTATGTATATATACATTATAATATGTATATTACATATTGCAAGTTGTTTTGTAATTTTAGAAAATAGAGACTTTGGGAGAATTTTGAAAGGTTAATAAAAGTCTCAAAATTTCAAAATTTGTGAACAATGTCAAATTTTTTGAGAAGAATTTTCTTATCATCTCCGCAAACTTGCAAACACATTTTTAGAGAAGACTAAGTTTTGAATCCTTGTTCCTCAATTTGTTTTTTTTTTTTTTAATAGACTGACACGTCCTCGTAATTGAGTCTTTGTCCAAAATTTTCTTTTCTTAATATAAATAATTAATTGATTTGTATCATTGAGTAATTGTTTAACGTTAATTTTAACGTCGAGGAAAAATCAAATTAACATATCTAATATTTGTTTAAAGAGTATGTACAAACTCCTGATTTATTCTCAATTTTTTCCCTATAATTTATACATATTTTAAGCAAAAAGTGGTCATTCGTAATTTTTTAAACATGAATTAAACATGTTGCAAAATATCTGAGTGCTTATCCAACTGACCATTATTCAACAGTAGTTATTTCTCGTGAACCACATGGATGTAGTGCAAATGCAAACTTAGGATTCTCGTTGGTTCTAATCTTAACCACAAACACGCGCGCACACACATGGTTCTAATCTTTACCACATACAAAGGAGTAAAACAAATAAATAAGGTTTCAACTTTCAAGATCACAAGTGTCACAGCCTATCTCTTGTTTCTTTCATTTCCCATCATTTCTTGTTTCATTCTAAAGAAAACATTAGGATAGGACAGCCAAGTCCTTAAAGATCCAAGTAGCAAATTGTTATGCCTGCCACAAAAAATTACATTGATTGGATTCGATATAAACTCAATAAAACAAAAACATGTTTTTCGTATATATGAATAATAATGATCAACATTATTGCATATATACATACTCGAACAATCATAGTAAGTTAATGATAACATCCCATCAATCATTCAGCCATAAGTACTAGAAGGAGTATACATAAATAAACAAATATATAACTAATTTGAGTCACTTTAATAATTAATTTATTAATTTATTTAAGTAAATATGTATACAATAATTTATTAATTAACAATAAATTTTTAAATAAAATTTAAATGTGACTTGTTAAATTGAAGAATATCGTAGAAAACTAAATAAACAAATACATAAATAATTGAATAAATAAGTACGACAAAGAGTAGTTGTGGAAGCAAATGTTAAACCTAGTTGGAATTAGGACAATTTAATGGAAGTGTGAGCTTATCAACAACATCGTATATGTAATTATGTATATATAGCAGAAACAGAAGCTGAACGTGTATATAGTAACAACCAACAACAGAAGAATTATGTCATTTTGAGTTGACGGGTTCACTTTTTTTTTAAAAGAATAATATTATATATTTAAATTTTTTTATAAAATTAAGTTTAATTAAGTTAAATAATAAGACTTAAAATAATAATAGTTATAACTAATTTTTATTATGTTATATCAACTTGATTGAACTTAATTAATAAAAAAAATCTAGAAAACCAACAATTTTATTAAATTATGACCAGCATGTAACCAGTAAAAGAGGAGTGAGTAATCCTACACCATCAGATGAAATCTCACAATATTAAAAACATCATTAATAGTTACTTAATGACTACAAATCACAAAAATTACTGATTCTTTAGCACTTCTCTTAATAAAAAATTTAAATATGTAACATTATTTTTTTTGCAATTTCTTTAATAGATATTGAGCATTTGCATGAAAACAAATATTACGTGATACTTTTATACGTAGTTCTAGTCATTTTACAATTTAAGACCTTCAAATTCCTTCTCCGATCCCCAGAACACTATTACTGATATTTGTTAATAATAGTACTTCGTTTGAAGGCTGATATTGTAAGAGCACAATTTTTTTCTTTATTTAAAGTCTCTGTGATTTTTGATGTCATCCATATATAATTACAAAATAATACAATATAGTTAATAATATTTATCATTTTAAGTCCACATTTGATTTACAAATATATTTTCATAACTTATTTTGCTGGTGACTGTATGGAGTTCTGGACAAAGTACGTTGATATGGTGTGTAATGGAGAACGAGAACCTCAAGGAGTCATTGTTGAACCAGTTTGTGCTAGATTAGAGTTTGTCGAAAGTGCAGAGAATAATATAACAAAAGGATGCGAGCACATTTTAATGAGAAGATGATCATGATACTCGTTAAGGCTGGTACAGTAATTAAAAAGGAGATAAGGAATTTGAATGGTATCTGTGCCACCACAAATAAATTGAACAGGAATATGAAGATGAACACTGTTCAAGCTAGGAAGTGGAAGAATCAGATGTAAAAATTGAAAATTTAATAATGAATGAAATTTTTTTTGAAGAGTAAGGGGATTTAAGAAACTTAGAAGACTTTGGAGGTTCTGTAAGCAGTGAGCCAAATCTAGAAAAGCAAGGATGAAGTTGGGAAGACTATTTGGTTAAAAATAGAGTGGCTTGAGATTTGATAGTGGAATTAGGAGCTGTTCTTTATGACGAGGGAGAAGACATTATGGTTATTCTTTAAGTTCAGAATGAAAGGAATGCATAAAAAAGGAAGCAAACAAAACAAAAGAAAAAAGTAAGAAAGAGTCGCTTTAAAAATCGAAATAAGATGTGTAATACAATGCTTAAATTATTTACCGTTGTTGGAATGTGAGGGGTTTATAGGGTGTCAAAAAGTTGGGAATGGTGAAAAATTTTAAAAGGAAAAATAAGGTAAACATATTAGGATTGATAGAAACGAAGAAACTAAGTTTGATGCAATGGGTTGAAAATTTGTGGGATCGGATGATGCTTTTAGGAGTTTTATTGTTGATGTGGGACGACATGATGTTTAAGGCGAATAATTGTTATAAAGAGGAGAAATGGTTGTATATGAAAGGAGTGTTGACGAATAATAGTTTCAATTGTACGTTTTGCTTGGTGTACGGTGCGCATGTCAAAGAGGATAAACTGACTAGAAAGAGTTGAACTTTATCTTTATTAGGTTATGTCAAGTCCCAATTTGCTACATGGGTAATTTTAATGAGATTGTGACAGTGGATGAGAAGAAAAGAGTCAGCATATTAACAGCAGCAGAAGAAGATTTTAGAAGTTGGATACATGATATGGAGCTGGTGAATTTAGAATTGAATGACCATAGGTTTATTTGGTTCAGGGGCCAATTGTGCAATCGAATTTATCGCGTTTTAGTTAGCGTGGAATGGGTTGAAGAGTTTTCTAAGACGCGGCTTAAAGGTGAGCAGAGATGCTTATCGGATCATTATCCGTTGATGGGTTTTATGCTATCATCTAAAATACTTAGCTGAAAATGAATGATAGGATATTTAGGAATCAAGAAGCAGGTATTGCGAAAGTTATCAACAAGTCGATTAAGAGCTACAAAGAGTGGGTTGATTTTGATCCTTTTAGTTGTTGATGACGATACTGAAAATGACTACAGTTTAATTTTCTGTTTTATTACCTAGTAACTTTGTATTTTTTAAATTTTAGCTGTTTCACCTTGTTGTGTTGAATTTTTTGTTTTTTAAAAAATATCTTAAATTTTAAATTTTAAATATTAAATCTTATAATATTGATTTAAAATATTAATTAATATCCCTAAAAAAGTAGCAATTCCTAACATTTTTTCATAATTAAAGAACTTAAAATATCTTATGACAGGACCCATTAATTATTGTAGAAATATAAGAGGTGAGTTAATTATTGAGGGAAAGATGCTTATCTGCAAGAACTACCATCCGCTTACACAAAACACAACTCATTATGTTCTCTGGAAAAGTTAAGTGAGAGTTTAATTATTTTTAATCGAAGTTCTGAAATTTACCCATGATAAAAATTATAAATTTAATAATAATTAATTTTTTATTTTATTATTTTACAAATTTTATTATTTTAATAAAAGTTTTTTTTTTCCAAACAGAATATATATAACACGGTACTTAGGTATCATTTGATTATTAGTGATTATGTTAATTAGAGATATGAACTCGGTAATATATTCCTGATGGTGGTGGATGATTCTAAGGGTGAGGATAGTGGTGATGGTGATAATATTGGTGAATGATGTATAATTTTTTAAGAAAATAAAAATAAATATTAGGTATATATTTGGGAGTTTTAAATTAATTTATGTCTTATCTATTATAATTTTACCAAATACTATACACAAAGATTAATACTTTATGTCTACAGTATATATCTCTCATCTATTTATTATGACTCAACTCAATGAATTATTGAATTCATGCTTTAACTAAAAGGTACCTTATATACAACCAATTTTGTACCACAATGTTATCCACGAAGGAGTGTTGGCTTCTTCCAAACTTCCCATGTCATTTTTTCGCTACCTCCTCTCTTTCCCTCGTCAATTTCAATCATATAGGGTCCAGTTTCCAAGCTCCGTAATAAACTCAAACACCAACCCATACTTGTTATGTAATCATCACTCCTTTTTTTTTTTAAAAAAAATTAAGTTTAGATAGATTTAATACTATTTAATTCACTAAAGATAAAGTATGCTTTTAGGTTTAATAAATATTAATAGAAAAGACATATTTTTGAGTTTATTATGAAGGTTTGTACCATCTAAATAATACATGTTTAAAATATTCGTAATATAAACATCAGGTTCAAGTATTATTTAAAAGTTATTAGTTTATATTTTTAAAATATTTAATTTAATTTAATATATTTTAATTTTGTTTATTTCGTTATTAAATTGAATTTTATGTTATAGGTTCAGGATTTTTTTTATTTTAATATAATAAAATATTATAAATACTTTTTAAATTATTGTAGTCATATAGAGTGATTAGAGGTGTTAAAATTCTATTTTTAGTTTTGTGATAAAACTACGGTGTGGACAAATGAGGTTGAGTGAGTCTATTTTTTATTACATTGAAAAATTAGATAAAAAATTAAGAGAATTTTTCGATTCAATTCTCAAACTATAGTATAAACAAGTTAAGTTGAAAAATCTCTTTATTGTTGTATTAAGAAATTACATAAAAAAATAAAGTGATTTTTTTTAATTTTAATTTTTTTATTTTTTATTTACTATTTTTAATTTCAATTTATCTTTTTTTTTTATTTCAATTCGCATCTTCTTGTATATTATTAGTTCTCATTTCTGTATCACTAAACCTACATTTTCGTATAAGCGTAAAGCTAGAGAGACAAATAAGGTAAATTATGACTGTTTTGGCTAATTTTCTTTGGTTACCAAACATTTCTGTAAAAATATTTATTTCCATAGGCACTCGAATTCTTAACCTAATAAACTTAGTTATTAAGTGGCAACTATACTAGGCCTCTTGATGATATATATATAGGCAACATTTGCAAATTGCAAGCTAGGAAATTCATTCACTTCAACTTCATGGCCACTAATGAACAACCATCAATATTCTCCCTCTCACCCTCTATGGTACCAACAAGTACTAACCCTAAAAATGGTGATGATAAAGTATACTTCTCTAGTGACCCAAAATATGCTCTACATGGTGAGATCTTGTTGCTGGTTCTTGTCTTGCTTTTCACCTCTCTCATTTTTCTTGCTCTGCTTATTTACACCAGGCGATTTCGTGCTGATCACTTCATCGCACACAACAATGGTGGTCTTAAGGTGGAGCCTTGCCCATAAATGTTTAGAACAACTTGCAACTCATTCATCATTTTCATTTTTTTTTTATATTTTTTTGCCACCTAAAATATTAATAATACCCTGTTGTTAGGAATCTGATTGATTTGGCTTAAAGAATTGTAACTGTCCCTTTTAGCTATGAGTTTAATATATTTTTATTATTTTCGTTTACATGCTCAAATTCAAAACTATTAGATGAAATTCTCTATTATTCGACTAATCTCGTGTTGGTTAACATTTATGTTGTTACCTAGTCAAATGAGATGTTAAAAATAAACAAATAAATAAAAAGAGAACATGCTCATCTTGTGAGAGTTGCCCTATCCTTTAATTAAATACTTTTAGTAGTTCTGCAGGGCAGTGATTGGTAGAGACAACATGCATATTTACAATTTGATGCAAGAAGAAGTGGCTTACAACAACACAAGAAGAGATTTGTTTCACTAAATTTGATCAAATAAGCCTAAAATAGAAAATAACTAACATAACAGTAACATTTTGGGTCTATAGCCATGGTTTTTAAAAAAGGTGACTATAAAATACTTATGGTCACGATTTTTTAAAAAAAATAGTCTAAAAGGAACAATGGTCAAGGTTTTGGAAGAGGACCTAAAAAGGTCTATGATCACAGTTTTTTAAAATAGGATGACCTAAAGGAATTTATGGTGACAGTTTTGGGAGTGATCCAAAAGAATCTATAGTCATGATTTTTTAAAAAAGGGTGACCTAAAAATGTCTATAGTCACGGTTTTGGAGGGTGACCTAAAGGAGTCTATAGTCATGATTCGGGAGTAACCTAAAAGAGTCTATGGTCACGATTTTGGGGGTGACCTAAAGGGATTTATAATCACGATTTTGGAAGGTGACCTAAAAGGGGTTTATGGTCACGGTTTTACGAAAGGGTGACCGAAAAAGGTCTATAGTCACAGTTTTGGTGGGTGACTTAAAGAGATCTATGGTTATGGTTTTGAAGAGTGGCAAAACGGGGAAGCTCGCCCCGCGCGCCTAATGAGGGGGTTCTGAAACCTCACCTCGCCCCGCCTAACAGCGGATTGGCGGGCTGAACCCGCCAAATCTCTTTTTTTAATGGGTAAGTATTGTTTTGGTCCCTAACGTTTAAGGTCAAAATCAAAACCATCCCTAATGTAGTTTTCGATTTAAAATCGTCCTTAATGTTTTATTTGCTATTAAAATCGTCCTTTCTAATAAATTTTTTTTCTAAATAACGAAGCTACCCTTTTCAGCTTTTCTGTTTTGTGCGAAACACTTAATGTATTCATTTGTATGTAAACCCTCAACATTAACCACAGCATTAACCACAACGTTTCATAAACCAATGTGATTGCTTCATGCCCTAGTCCAGAATCGAAAACGACGGAAGTTGTTCTTGGAGAGAAGAGAGCAGGCGAGTTTGAGTTGTGTGAAGGAAGGGACTTGAACAGTTGGTGAGGCAGTATTCGCAGGGTTGGTGTAGGTATGATTTCTCCCCTTCCATTGACTATGGTAGCTCTCCTCCTAGTAGTTAGTTTTGGGTTAGAAGGTTTAGGTTTTGGTTTTTTGTTGATGATTGAATGGAGGCCAAAGGTGTTTGTAGTGAGACTAGGGATTAATATCACCGTAAAATAGGAATATCTGTGTATATTTTTTTTATTGTTTCAATATGGTAATGTGTTCTGATAGTCATTTACTGATAGGGAACTAGCTCAGAACTATTCAGGGAGATCTTACCTAGGATTAGAATGATGTTAGAGAGAAGGTCTAGATTAGCTGGGGTGGCGGCCATATTGGTCTGCAGCTCAGAAATATAAGGTTGTTAACGGATTAGAAAAGTTTGCTGTGGACCTTAGCACTCATGAGTGTTCATGTAGAAGGTGGCAGATGAGTACATACCTTGTGTGCATGCTATTAGTTGCATCAAATTCAAGGGGCTTGACTTGGAAGCTTTTGTGGCCGACTGTTATAAGAAAGAAGCATACTTGAAGTGCTACGAGTCAGTCATACACCCATTGAATGGACCTGATCTCTCAGAGAGGACAACACATGGTGATGTTATGCCACCCCCGTATAGGAGGCCTAGTCACTGGCCAGTGAAAAAGAGAAGATCAGGTGCTGGGGAGGAAGAACAGAGTAGCCGCACTCACTTGTCAAGAGGGGAGGGATCCAAAGATGCTCAATATGTGGTTCAGTTGGACACAACAAAAGTAGATGCCCTAAACCTATTGAAGATGAGGTATGATGATTTTTTTATTTTTCTTAAAACTTGTTTGATGTTTGTCATAAGCCTAATAGTGTTGTACTTAATTTGTAATTGTCTATTAGGCCCAACAATCAAAGAAGCTTAACAAAGGCAAGAAGAAGAAATCAAGCACCAACTCACATCCTCCAACTGCTTAGGGAGGAAGGAAGACTACATCTTCACAGCCCACTAGTAAACTATGTGTCAAGAGAAAAACTGATTCAGCAACACAGCCACCATCTTCAGCCCAGTCCAACTCTGCAACACAGCCCAAAAGGCCTAGAGGCAGGCCCAAAGGAACCACTAAGCCCAACTATTCAGTCCAGCCTAAACTACAGCTCAAGAAGCACACCAGCCCAATAAGTTCAGCACCTTCTTCATCCTCAACTCAGCCAAACACCACATCCCTTCTAGCATCTCAGCCAACCCTTTTCACATCTTCAAGCCAACCTGTTGGACACTTCTCTATTAGAAATTCTAGAGCACCTCATGTTTCTCCCAAGAAACTAAGGTTAATGGCAAAGTTGCCTCCAAGAAAATAGGGATTGCTTTAGGAAAATTGGAAAATTAGGAGCATATTTTGATATTTAGATACAATTCATGTGGTCTTATTTTGAGTTAAGTTTGTCTTAAGTTTTTAGTAATGTCAATGTGGATTCTGTTAGCTACTTTTGGTTGGTGATATTTTGCTTCTGAGCTACTCAGTGTTGTATTGAATTATTGGCATGGACCAGCCAACCCTTTTGGGATTTAGTTGGTTGTCAAACACTATATTTATTACGTATGTTATTCTGATGTTTATCATGTTGCTGTTACTTAGTTTGTTGTTTATGACATTGTTATGAAATTGTTCATTTATTAGCAGTAGCCTTATAACAGGAAACTTATGCAAAACACAATAATGGAACCCACCTATTTGTCAAACTGAAATTCTACTCTTATTTCAGAAACCAACCATTCTTACATAATTGTCATTCATACATACTTGAACAGATTCAACAAAACAGAATTAGGGTACCCACTTAAATATACCCTAACCCAATTTACCTACAACAACAACAACAGCATAATCCAACACATTTTTCAGACAAGGTTCAATGGAATTACACACGGTTGTCTTACTTTAAAAAAATTCTGCAATAGCAAATACACAAACCCAACCCACCCAAAAAACTCTAACACAGCAACGACCTTCAGCTTCCATTCTACCACTTTCATTCTTGATTTCAGCGAGGAAATCTTTCTCCTTATTCTTATAATTTCTGAGTGTTCCACTTCTGTTTCTGGATCTGCCCAATGAAAGAAGTTGCACCATTGTTGAACCTACACATACCCATCGTGTTCACTCTTCACTCCATCACCCAAACGACTCAATTGAAAAGAAAAGAAAACAACAAACCTCAAAATAGACACAGCCCTAGAATCTGCGATCAGGGTTCTCCTTTGTCCCTGAGGTTTGCAACACCGGTCTCTCACCATGGGAGTAAAGTAGCAGTCTACTATGAGAGGAATATCTGCTTCGAGAAGAGGTCGAGCTTTGGAAAGCCATGGAGTTCTCCCTCGAAGAGGTCAACGATGGTGGATTCTGCAACAGTGGAGATCACATTACTTTACCATTTTTCCCATTACTTTATATGGTTAGGGGAGGGTCTATGATTATAGTTTTTTAAAAGGGTGACCTAAAAGGGTCTATGGTCACAGTTTTTCAAAATAGTGACTTAAAAAGGTATATGTCATGGTTTTTGGGGGTGGCCTAAAGGAGTCTATGGTTACAGTTTTTAGGGTGACCTGAAAGGGTCAATAGTCACGGTTTTTCAAAAACGAGTGACCTAAAAGGGTCTATAGTCACGGTTTTGGGGGTGACTTAAAGGGGTCTATAGTCACGGTTTTGGGATGACCTAAAGAGATCTATAGTCACAGTTTTTGGAAGTGACCTAAAAGGGGTCTATGGTTACAGTTTTATGAAAGAGTGACTTAAAAGGGTCTATGATCACGGTTTTAGTGGGTGACCTAAAGAGGTCTATGGTCACGGTTATGAAGAATGACCTAAAAGGGTCTATGATCACGGTTTTGGGAGTAACCTAAAAGGGGTCTATAGTCACAATTTTTCGAAAAATGGGAACCTAAAAGGGGTCTATGGTCACGATTTTGAAGGTGATCTAAAGGGATCTTTGGTCATGGTTTTGGTGGCTGACCTAAAAAGATATATGATTATGATTTTTCAAAAGGGTGACCTAAAAAGGATCTATGGTCAAGGTTTTCAAAGGTGACAAAAAGAGGTCTTTGCTGTTGTTAAAAAAACCCTAGCCCCAATTCCCCCTCCCTTTACTCGAGTCTCTCAATGTCTCACTCACACAGTCACACACTCAATAATACACTCAGAAAGGGGTCTTCTGCTCGCAGCCACTAGCCACATCGTCGCCACTGGGCACTGCCACTGGCCCACTGCACTGCTCCCTGCATCGTCATTGAGTGCAAGGCATTGTCGCCTTCGTTCATGAATCGCTACACTGTGTCATCACATCTTGGTGCTCCCCGGGCGTCTATTGTCGTCGTCATTGCTTCATTGTCCTACAGTGCTCATGGTTGCTGCTACCTCACCGTCTGCGTCGTCGCCGTGGTTGGTCTCCCTCTTTTATCTGTTTGCGTTCTCAGGTTTGTTTGCTCTCTCTTCCTCTGACCCCTTCACCCAACAATGTACCAAATTCCTAAACTAAAAATCAAATTAAGCTTTAATGTTTTATTAAGTTATAATCTCATAACTTTAAATCTATTAGATTAGATAAAGTTTCTATGACATGTTAATTTTTTGCAAGGTTCTGAAAATCGAACCGATTATCGAACCGTTCTAGCTACTGGTTCATTAGTTCGTTGGTTAAACCGATTTAACCGTAATTAAATCGAAATAATTATTTTATAATAAAATAATAATTAAAATATAAATAAACACACTATAGTATAATAGAAACTTTAAAATATTATTCAAATTATACAACTATTTAACTTAATTCATACATTTTTCAGAATCATAATACTACCACAACTAACACAAATACAAATCAATTGATAAACATTCATCTCTAATAATTAATTTTTTTTCAGTACTACTATTTTTTTTACATACTTATGATACCCATTTATCCATCAGAACCTAGAAATTCAAAAGGAAAAATACAAATACTAAAGTCAAATAATTCATTACATTCATTGAGAGGTTTTTCTAATTTCTTTTAGGCATTTGATCAAACACCATGTGCATGAGTGCTACAATGGCAGAATCTTAATAAGACAGCATCAGCAACAAGAGTTTCCAGTTTTCACATGATCAAACACCAGTTGAACTTTTGTCATTTTCAGTGTTGAAATAAAAAAACATAAATTCAAATTTTGCAGGTAAAAAAAAATTAATAACACAACATCAGTAACAAGAGCTTCCACAGCATCAGTAACAACAATGGCAATTTAAAAAATAGCAATGGAAAAACTAGCAGAACTAGATAAGAAACAAAAGCAAAACAACAACGTAATAAACAAGGGTTTAAATTCTAAATCACAAAATAAAACAAATGTTAAATTAAACTTTAAATGGCAGCAAGAAAAACAACGTAATATAGAAGAAACCAATACCAGCAAGAATTCACCTTTCATAGTTGAGGGAGATGGAGCACAAACTCGAACATATGAGGGAAAGGGAGCACAAACGAGGGATAGAAATCAATAAATCTATCCACAAAAATAATCACCCTAAACTCTGAAATTAATAAATTTACCAACAAAAATTAAAAAACAGCATACTCAAAATATAAAAAATAGCAGCAGCAGATTAACAAATCCATTTTTAGTAATAATTTTGACAATAACACAAAATCAATTTCTTTGATTGATTTCACATTCAGAAAATCACTAATCATATTTAGAACAGACTCAACAGAGCATAAAGGGAAAAAGTGAAAAGTAGTGCCACTAACCTTCGACAGAGAGCAGGATGACAAAAAGACGACGACGAGCAGCGAGATAACGGCGACACAACAACGCACAGCTCGAGCCTCGGAGAGAGAAACCACGGGAGGATGGACGACGTGCCGAGCTAGAAGAGAGGATCTGGTTCTGGACAGGGGAAGAAGGAAGCCGCGGAGGCGCCAATAACCACGAACGGTGGTGGCGGCGTCGTTGAAGAACCTAGGGTTTTAGTTTGGGTTTTGATTTTTGAACTTTGAAGATTCTGGGTGACATTCACGAAGGAGGGGGTGTTGGGGGAAGGGGGCGCGAGTGGTTCAAACGGTGGTGGCTGGACGTTGGCTAGATGGAAGTTGCGCTGGTGGCTTCGATGATGGTGAGACAAAGGAGAACTGGAGAAGAGGGGAGTATTGCTTTGCGTTCTGCTTCTGCCCATTCTGAAACTGGAGAGTAGAGGCCTAGAGGGGCAATGGTTGGGGAAGTTAGGGTTGGAAAAGAAAAATGCTGCCGTTTTTGGGAAAATTTAAAAAATCGGCCGGGTTACGGTTCGGTTCGACGACCAGTTTCTGGCCGATTCGACGGTCCAATGTCGGTTTCTCAATCCTCCAGTTTTGGCTTCTGTCCGAACCGTATTTGGTAGTGGTTCACGGTTCGACCGGCCAATTCGAATCGATTTTCAGCACCTTGATTTTTTTGTCATTGTAATCACATTTTGTGGTGATGTTGCTTCCCGAAAACTATTTCATTAAGCCTGCATTCCTATTTTAACATGAAGCCATTCATTGTAGTATGTCATTGTATCCTAATTTTCTGTTTTATGTTCTCATTTACAACTTTTTGTTCATTCCAATAGCAAGTTTCTTTTTTTGAAAGTTCATAATAAAATGTTATGAAGCCTCTATCTTTATTATTTATTTCACAAAAATAACAGTATTTCTATGAGAAGTTGATGTGCAGCAAGAAGGATTAGGGGTGGCAGTGGGGCGGGTAGGGGCGGGTTTTTACCCTACCCGACCCCGCCCCGCCGTCCCATAACTTAGGTACTACCCGCCCCGTCATAACCCGCGGATAGTAAATTGCAGTACCCGAACCCGCCCCTGCGGGTACCCGCCCCTATAAAAATTAAATATTTTAATTTTAACAAATTCATATCTAAATTAAGACAAAAAATTTAAAATTCATAAATAAATTAAAATACAAACATGAAATTCATACAATGTCATTAGCTCAAATAACTTGAAATTAAAAAAAAAAGTGTTAGATCACTACAAACTTAACACCATAATAAAGAAATTACAATATTAGATATAAAGGAATCTTCAACCCTTATTCTTGATCACTTTCAACATCTTCATCATCATTAAAAGTTTGCAAATCAAAATTTAAACCTGAAAATCAAAAGATGTAACAATTAGCAAATTAATTGGTACTATGTAAGAGAGGCCAGCAGAAAATGTGCTCAGAGGAAGAGAAATTATGAACAGGTACATAATACAATATAAAAATGTGCATTATCTTGATTGATATATATCTCCAAAACTTGAATTTCAATTTATAAACAAAACTGTTAATTTTATTAGGAAGCATTCCAAGAGCTCGAAGGATCCGTGGCAAAGCTTAGAACTGAAGTCCAATTACTCCATGAAGAACTTACTAGACTTGACAAGGAAAATAAGGAACTCGACGAGGAAAGCTTAGAACTGAAGTCCAATTGCTTATTTAGATTTATAATTTAGAGATTACTTTTATTAAATTCAAAATTCATTTGGTAACAGTAGCAGTAGCAGTAAACTACGTGAATATGATTTGATAATTCATCACTCAACTTTTATAATTAAGAGATTAGGAAAGTGAATCATAATGACCAAGAAAGAATTGTCAATACCCTTTTATTTCTTTAGATAGATATAACTGAAATACTGAATTTTTTTTTATAACATGGACAGGAAGAAATTTACAAGATGCATGGAATGGAATTATCAGCAAAATTTGTTGATCAGTTCTGCACTTCTGCTGTTTAATTAGTGTAGTAAAATTGCACAAAAATCACACAAGTTTTAGGCAAAATTCAGCCAAATTTATTCAACCAAAAAATGCAACATACCAAAACAGATAAACAAAGTTCATAACATAATTAACACTAAACTTATTACTCTGGCCTTTGTTCTTAACAGAAAAAACAGAACAGTCTTTGATTCTCTTCATAATTATAACACCTTGATCATATTCCCTTTCATAAACCAAGTCACTCTAATCTTGAAGAGTCCATTCACTACTCAATGATAATTGCAAAATCAGAATAAATCACTTCTTCTTCTCCATATAACCAATCATCAAAGAAGCCAAAACAACTTCAATTTTACAAGCTTTAGCCTAACAAAGTCTGACAAATTGAGCCAACAAACATATTCTTCCCTGAATTTTCCATGGACTGAATTTTACAAGAAAAAGAGCTACACAATGCAGGAATCTACCAGTCACCAGAGCGAGAAATTAATTTTTTGAAATCAAAATTAATTTTAGTTTTATCTTAACTATTTTAACATAAAACATAAATCATAAAAATTAAATTAAAAAAAAAACTGAACATGCACATCGGCGGTAAGTATTGAGTGAGAAGTGCTTAGTGCTTACCAGTCACCAGAGAGACGACGACGGAGGAAGGAGGGACGACAAGGTGAGCACAGACCAAAGACCGCAGATTGGAGAGGCGAGTCGGCGAGGACAGTGACGGCGAGAAGTGGGAGCGACGCCGACGTGAACTCCATGAGCGACAGCGGCGAGGCGACCGAGATGAATGAGGACAGTTGGTGTCTTGGTGAGCGACGGCGAACGATCGGACGAGCTGTGACGGTGACTTACTGGCGCAGCTGAGCAGAGGATGTGGTCCTTGACAGCCTTAGAGAGTTGGAGAAGAGCTGAAGGCCTGAAGCCTCAAGCCTCAAGGAGTGAAGAGTGAGTGAGTGACGAAGTGAGCTTCAGAGTTTGCCTAATGCCTAGGGTTGAGATTTGAGAATGGAAATGAAATGAGTGACGGCGGCGAGGAAGTGAAGTCAAGTAACCCTAATTTTTAATTTTTTTATATATATTTATGCACTCCGGGGCGGGTAGGGACGGGTTCACCCTAAACCCGACCCCGCCCCGCCCCGCTCATCCACCCCGCCACGCTTCAAACCCGCCCCGTTGCGGGTCGGGTTTAAACCCGCCCCGACCGGGTAGGGGGCGGGTCGGGTACCCGCGGGTTCGGGTATTGCTGCCACTCCTAAGAAGGATCAATGTTGTTGCCATAAAAGGCGTTTTAAGTGTTGGTGGCATGGCTTGAAAGTTGGCAAGGTTACACATTTAGAAAGGACTTATGAAAATGTTGAATATCTTAAGGCGATATTAAATGCATTACTAGAATCTAATGCTGAAAAATTTATTACTTTTGGCTTAGAGTTGTAATCTTGCTATTAGTGCTTATGTGTATATAAGAAGCTGAATTTGTTTGCTCAAGTTAATTGATGCGATGTATTAGTAACTAAGTATGAATTTTTTATTAGAATTTTTATTTTTATTTTGTTGTTGATTTTTTTTACTAATTACTCAATCATTAAAAAGTACTGCATGCGTATGCAAGTTAATGCTAGCTGAGTACCTCTTGCTTATGTTTGTCTTAGCTGCTGTTGTTCATTATTTAAGTTGAGATTTTTTTTTTACTTTCTTTCATTTATAGTTGAGTAGTTGGTATGAATGAATTGATAGTGGACTGTCAATTATTCTTTACAGAATGTATATACTGATTTTAGTCTTAAAGATAATTTGGCATTATTTATTTTGTGTTGTCTAATTGAGTGTCTTTATAATCATGTGAGTAAAATAGTCTAATTTTTTGTTATTTTTTAAATTATTTATCATTGTCTTACTGGCATTATATGATACACGATGTTCAAAATTCTTTAATAGTTTTGTCTTGGAACTATCATTTTAGATGTGTTGTTGATGGTGATCAGCATCATCATATTTATTTATTTATTTTGCAGATGTAAAATTTTGGGTTGAATTGATAGTTTAGTCTATTTGATGGATTTGCATATTTGAAAAATTGATCTGCTAATGTAAAGGCTATGTTATTCTTATGGTATTTTACCTTGTTGTGTGGTATAAATACAATCTATGTTTTAATTGGCAGAAATTTTCATATTTGTAATATGCCAGTTTGGGATATTGACTTGTACGATGCTTATCTTATTTGTGGTGATTTTAACAGGCTTGTGACAAATTTTAATAGAATTTATTTTCACCTTATTGATTGCATACATAATCACCTCAACACCAAAGACAGACATTACTTTTTTATTCTGCTAGTCTATTTTTTATTTGACCGTAGTATTATAGCAATTTAGACTGCATAGACTTTTAAGAATATGATAATTTGAAAATTGTGCCATGTGCTCTCTCATACATCATTCCTTTGTATATACAGAATAATTCATAATAATTCATAATCTTTTTATATGTATTTCATAATATTATTAGTTGACTTATTAAACCTTTTTTTCCTTCATTGTCATTGAAATTTTTTTATGGGTACTTTTCTATTGTTAATTGACTTGTTAATATAGTCCTCTCCCGAATAATGTTAATTGACTTATTAAACATGTGTCACATTCATTATTCAACTGTATTATATTATCAAAAGTATTTTATTCCATTCCAACATGTTTAGTTTTTTTGCTAGTAGAAGGATATGATATGAAAAATATTATTTTTCATAAAAATATGAGATGGAATGGATCTCATATATACTTTAGTTATCTAAATATAATATTTTGATGTCTTCTATACTTTTTTTAAGAGACTTTACTCAATATTACATGTAATGGATAAATTATACCCTATTTTAATTTGTGTTGTTTGGATTAAAAATATATCTAGTTTATATAAATTTTATTATTTATATTTTTTGAATTTCTTCTTTTAGACTTATTTTGTGATTATCATAATTTTGGGATGTGATTATACTTTAAAAAAAATGAATCTCAGAAAACATAATAAGCTATGATTGCGGTTTTAAAATAGGGTGACCATAGATAAGGCTATGGTCACGGGTTTTCAAAAGGGTGACCATAGAGTAAGCTATGATCACGGTTTTAAAATAGAGTGACCATAGATAAACTATGATCACACTAAAACCGTGACTATAGATTAGCATATGATCAGGTTTTACAAAAGGGTGACCATAAAGTAGGTTATGGTCACAGATTAAAAATAGGATTACCATAGAGTAGACTATGGTCATGGTTTTAAAATAAGGTGACTATAAATAAGCTATGGTCACGCTAAAATCATGATCATAGATTAAGCTGTGATCACAGTATAAAATAGGAGTGAAAAAACCATTACTATAGATCAAAAACCGTAACTATAGATCTATGATTACCCTTTTTACTAGTTATAGTAATGATTTTTTACCATGATCATAGACCATTTTTTTAGTACCCAATTACTATATATATATATATATATATATGAAAAGTAACATGGATAAATTATATAACTGGATTTATCCATATTATCTACTCATAAATTCATGTGATGAGAGGAGTCGAGGAGACCCTGAAGTTAAATTTGAAATGGTAAAGTTGTGAGAAAGAAAATTTTTTAAAAAATAAAGGGTCAACACTTTTTATCAATACTATACTTACACTTTGTTTGGATGGAAGATGGAAAATGAGAGGAAAGAAAATGAAAGAAAAGAAAATAGAAGGAAAAAAAATGAAAGGAAAAGTTGATTTTCTTCTATGTTGTTTGGATGAAGAGAAAATGGATGGAAAGAAAATAGAAGAAAATTTTTCTTGTGTTTGGATGAAAGAAAAAGTAAGAAGAGAGAAAATTATAACCAATTGAAATTACATTAATACCCTTGTTTATATTATATATAAATTATAATATACCAATGTATTTAAATTATTTTTCTAATAAAAAAATTATCTAAATTATATTTTAAAATTTTAACGTGTTTTCTTCATTAAAAAAATAATTTTTTGAATTTATTTTTATGAATTCATTCTTTTCTATTATCTTTTAATGTCATAAATAAGAATATATATTATTCTTTTTAAAAATATAGAAATACATAATCTCGTAAAAAAATAATAAAAACTACTCATACTTTACATTATTAATCTCCTTAAGTATATTTAAAAAAAAATTTCACTAAATTGTATTTACAAAATAAAATATTATCAAAAGTTGGTAGCATTTCTTTCCAAGTACGTGCGACCAAAAATCATATACAATTTTTATAAACATAAAACAAAACGCCAAAAAAGTAATAACCAAAAGAACTTCTAGAGAGTACTATTTTATCACCAGACAACACTTTTCAAAAGGGTAATTCTTCATGGTCAGCGACATCGCCTACTTCCAAAAAATCAATTCTACATAGCTTGAGCCATCTGTACCCATCTACTTCAAAAAAATAAAGTTTTTCCGAGTAAAAAATATTAACACATGATAAATTTTTACTTGTACTAAGCAATGTACTTCTTGTTCCCAAACATTTTCAAGTTATGATTCCTGCAAGAACATATACAACAAAGACAACTTAATTCAAAGATCAGAGTTGATCATGATAATCTATTTTATCGATGTCTTTCTATTTAAACAACCAATCAATCTCAAAGTATATATACATAAAGTGATTTCCAACCATAGTTAACATAAATAAAACAGAAAATGATATCTTCTTTAAATACATGAAGATATACCAATAGTATATGACACTCAGAAACACATAATCAATTAATGAAAGCAATAACCTCAAATTAATCAAAAATTAAGTGCGTATAAAAGTTATACCTGTAATGGTTAATGTTTTATGAAAGTACCATATCTCCTAAGCGAACACCAGCAGCTGTCATGAAATGAAAAAGAGCATCCAATCGCATTTTAGGTGGGATCCCAAAAATTTGGCGCTTTTTCTGCTCATTTTCACATAAAAACTGATAACACTGCATCCGAGCTGATCCTATCAGACTCAATTCAGTCAACATATCTCATACATTTGATTCGCTATAAAGGCGAGGCCTACTTTGTTGCATAATAGCCAACCATTTTTCAGCAATTGCAACTTGTCTTTCAATTAACGAGACTTGCTTTTCGGCAATCGAAACTTGCCTCTCAACCACAGAAGCTTGTCTCTCAGCTGATTCATCCTGCCTCTGAGCTACATCATGTAGCTTGCTAGACAGATAAGTACCCTCTTTGCCAGCATCGGCCATGGTAGTAATTCCCAAAGCAACTTTCTCATATTGTGCCTCCAAAAAAGCATTCATAGGAGACTTACGCTTTGTTCTTCTTGACGTTGAAGTCCCACCTAATTGATTTAGTTGACTATGAGGACCACTTGGTGAATCTAAATTAGCAGGAAATGTTAGGGTATCATGTCCCATATTAACATCTATGTCAGAAAATCCAACGTTTTCAAATGAGTCATTCAAATCAATGTGATCTCTAGCAATTTCTTGAATTATTTCTCGTGACGTAGTAGCCCCTTTATCAGTAGCTCTATCAGCTCCGAACAACTCCTTCAAAGTATCATAATGCTTAATTTGCATTTTTTTCCATTTTTCTGCTTGTGGTTTCTCCTACATAAACAAGTGTTGAAATTATTCGTTGACTAACTTCATCAATAGTATAAGTAATAACAGCAAAGTTTAAGATACCTTAATGAAGTCTTGCCAAACTTCCTCTTCAGCTTCAAAGTTTCTAGTTACAGGATTCCATGCAAATTCACTTAAGTGATGAAATAAGTCATATGTCTCAGCAAAATGATCTTTCAATGTCTTCATTCTATTCTTTATGTGATTCTTTGTTATGTGAGAGCCTATTGCTATGCTCAAAGTCTTCACAACATTGGCATATGCTTCAGTAACTGTGTCATTAACTGCGTACGCCTATTTTCTCTTTCCAAATTTTCGTAACTGATTTGTCTAGGCCTATATTGTGATAAAAATTCTAAAGAATACAACGTATGCACCGTAACACATGAAAGAGATGTGACACAAATATGTTGTCTCTTTTCTAACTCTTCCCTGACACGAGTTAAGATTTGTATTGATTCAGGATGATACAGGTCAGTAGATATGACTTGATTTACTTGAAATCCTAAGTCAGGTATGACGTTCGTTTTGTCTTCTACATTCGCATCCTCGATATTTTCACCATTCATCTATGAAAATATAATGTTTAGAGTGAACATATCAAACATAAACATAACTAGAAAGTAATATATGTGGTCACATTTTAGCAATTCATTTGTTGTGAAACAAAAAACTAAAACTAAAGCTTTATATAAAATTATGGTGTCATGTTACACGGTATAAAAATAATACCTTGTTATGAGGTACTTATCGCAAACTTGTAAATGCTAAACTCGATTCCAAAGCTCACTGTCATAAATGATAAGCGAAAACTGTAAATCACATGATAAACTCAATGACTTGGATTAGCACCAAAATTCAATGGACTTGGCTACTAAAAGCACTTAATAATTTAGATGGCCAAAAACTAATTTAACCAACACAGCACTTTGTATATTATGTAAAAAAATAGTTGAAAATGCGTTGCACAAATGCTTTGTTGTGCAGATAAAAAAGGAAATAAAAGAAGGATATAATTAAGAAATCAAATCAATACAAAAAAAGAAACAAATAAAAAAAAAGTTAAGAAATCAAACATGTATAAATGATTGTCATAACTGAGCAACATGTGTACATATTCTATGAACATTAAAATTTAAATTTGAAACTCCCATCTCCTTAAAATTTTGTTTATTAATAATTATAGTATACTAATATCAGTATATAACACAAAAATTAATCTCTATTTTTAGACAATAAGAATATAATTAGAACTTATCAACGGTAATTATCATTACATACATATAGATTGAAATTTAACAAAATTAAATATAAAGTATGCAATTAAAATTTCTTAAACTTTTCAAGGAGGAAACATACTTTATCCATGAGCAATTGAGAACAAATAGAAACATGTGTACTGTATAGCAGCCAGGAAACTAAACCAATTCAAAGGCCATCAAAAGCTCATAGATGTATGGTAGAGTAGTCCCACAGCCAGCCTTATAGCAGCAAAGTCTTCCCTAACAAAGAATGTTCTAAAACATGTTTTCCTTACTCAAGTAGGCCCCTGCCTTTAATTTGATGGCTGCACAATACTAACTTGTCCCTCTTTTTAAATAGTGTTTGTTTATTGACCGAATAACCTTAAGTTAGAAACAAGTATACTATAATATTAAATTGCTAACAGGAATTTCTTTTTACCAATTTAAGTTCTTTTCAATGACCTTGTTATTGTATCTAAGTGTATACTATAGTCTTAAATTGCTAGTACTACAAAAGGGCTAAATAACCCTTCAAAGTATTTAAGATTTACATCACACTGCTAAAGTATTTGATTCAAAATATTATTGCATTGAATAGTCCAAATTAACAGTTATTTAGTCCCTTCTTTGTCGAATTCAAATAATTAAGTTTTAATTTTTGAATGACCACATTTCCTAAGAAAGGTTCTGAAATGAATTTATGATGAACTTGAAATTCAATTTATTATATTCATACTGTGTTTTGCTATTTGTATCTTTTAACTATTGTGGGTATCTACATAACTATTTCAGGAAAGTCAAAATTGAAGTTTGAAATGAGATCATAACAAGACATAGTAGAGAGCAACATAAAACATATAAATGATGATAGTCGATTGCTTGGATATTTCAAGGATAAGATAGCTAAAGAACAATTGAAATCAAAAGTTCTTGAACAGTCTTTATCTAGAATGACTGGAAAATTACGCATCACAATGGAAGAAAATCGTGTTATGAGGGAGTGTGTTAAAGAACATCACCTTCGTCTGCCGGATACACGGATGAAGACGCGGTGGAGCTCTCACGATGACAATGAAGCTACTAGTGATGTTGAGGATGGTGGGAACCTACGGTGGCTCTGTTGAAGACGCCGGCAAAATAGGAGAAGAGAAAACACTTACATCAAATTTCCAGAGAATGTGGGTTAGGGATTTTGCTTTTTATTTCTGAAAGGGTAACTTTGGAATTTCAACATTGTTTAGTTTTCTCTTGCAGTTTTTTTCGCAGCATTGAGAAGGAAAAAATTGTATGGGCCCCATGGTAACTTTTTTGTTTTTCATTCATTTTCCTCTTTGATCCAAACAATGAAAAATGGGCTTTTCCATCCATTTTCTATTCTTTCATTTTCTTTCTTTTCAAAATTTCTTATTCCAAACAATGTGTTAAAGTTTGGAAGTGAGTCGAATTGCACAGTCAGATCAACTTTAAGTTTGAATCACGAAAATTGAGTTTAGCTTACGGGTCAATCCATTAATAATCGAGCTTATTTATAAAGTTCAACCTCGACACACCTAAAGTTCACAAACTGACTCAAACGTCATAAATATAATCAATAATTTTATATAAATAAAAAAATTATATCTCTATCCATTGTAATTTATGCCATCTATGATAATTATATATGCATATATAAAATTCAAAATAATATATATATATTATATAACTCCGCCTATGTTACACTTGCGGTACATAGCCGGTCCCAAGCTCGGATAAAGGAGGAGGGTTGTGTTAGGTCTTCGGCAACCAACATAAAAATATAGCCGAACCCCCATGACATGAATCAAAGACATTATTGCGCTAAAGCTAGGTCGTTGCCCGAAAGCAACGCGCCGTATGGCTCGAGTACGGTGTCAAAGCAAGAGCCGCTGCATCGGTGCCCGGATGTAGTGTTAAATGAGCAAAGGTTCTCGCGTTTTCGTGAACGGACGAGGGTAAATAAGCTAGTTCACAAAGTAAAAGGTAAAGGTCGAAGCGACAGAAGGTTGAGATTTGGGACATGGAACATAGGCACTCTAACAGGAAAGTCCATGGAGGTGGTGGACACCATGACAAGGAGGAAGATTAACATTATGTGCCTACAAGAAATGAAATGGGTTGGTGCAAAGGCTAGGGAGTTGGATACTTCTGGTTTCAAACTTTGGTATACAGGAAAGGTGAAGAATAGGAATGGGGTTGGAATAATTGTGGATAAGCAGTGGAAGAAGGACGTAGTGGATGTCAAGAGGGTGGGAGATCGGATCATCTCTATCAAACTTGTGGTGGAGGGAGGTGCTTTCCATGTGATTAGCGCCTATGCACCGCAAGTGAGTTCGGACGAACAACACAAGATAAGGTTTTGGGAGGATCTAGAGAGTTTGGTTCAAGGCATACCTTTGGGAGATAAGATTTTCTTAGGAGGAGATTTAAATGGCCATGTTGGGAGAGAAGTGACTGGATATGGGAGTATTCACGGAGGCCATGGTTTCGGGGTGATCAATACCGAGGGTAAAACTATTTTGGACTTTTCCTCAACCTTTGATCTTCTCATCGCAAATACATGTTTTAAAAAGAGAGACGAACATCTTATAACCTATAAGAGTGGCATGACAAGCTCTCAAATCGACTTCTTCTTGTTGAGGAGAGTCGACCGGAAATTTTGCATTAACTGTAAAATTATCCCGGGAGAGAGTTTGACAACACAACATAGGGTGCTCGTCATGAATTTTCGCGTTGAGCAAAAGTTGAGGAAAAGACATCATACGAAGAACCCAAGGATGAGGTGGTGGCGGATGAAAGGTGAGGAACAAAGAAGCTTCCTAAGACGGGTAGGAGAAGAGACAAAGTGGGATGAAAATGGAAGCACAGAAGAGATGTGGAGGGAGATGGCAGAAGTTATTAGAAGAACAGCAAAAGAAAGTTTTGGTGAATCTAAAGGAATAGGACCAAGAGACAAGGAGTCCTGGTGGTGGAATGCGAGTATACAAGAAAAGATAAAGATAAAAAGGGAATGCTTTAAAGAGTGGTCTTTATGCCGCAATACAGATAACTGGGAAAAATATAAGGCGGCTAAGAAAGAGACAAAAGTGGTTGTAAGTGAAGCAAGAACAAGAGCATAGAGGGTCTCTACCAGTCTTTGGGCACGAAAGAAGGAGAAAAAGGTATATATAGAATCGCAAAGAGCCGAGAAAGAAGAACGAGAGATTTGGATCAGGTTAAGTGCATAAAGGATAAGGATGGAGAGGTGTTGGCTCAAGAGGAGAAGATTAATGAAAGGTGGAAGAGCTACTTCTACGAGTCATTTAATGAGGGACAGAAGACTCTTCCGAGCCTTGGTCGATTATGCACAAGGGAAGAAGATCAAAACTTTGACTACTATCGAAGGATTCGAGACTTCGAGGTAAAAGAGGCTTTAAAGCAGATAAAAAATGGCAGGGCAGTAGGACCTGATAATATCCCGATTGAGGTTTGGAAGGGTCTTGGAGAAAAAGGCATCAACTGGTTAACCATGCTTTTTAATGAGATTTTAAGGTCAAAGAAGATGCCTGATGAGTGGAGAAAGAGCACCTTGGTACCTATCTACAAGAATAAGGGGGATATACAAAGTTGCGGAAACTATAGAGGGATTAAGCTTATGAGTCATACTATGAAATTGTGGGAAAGGGTGATAGAACGGAGGTTGAGAAAAGAGACACAAGTAACAGAGAACCAATTTGGATTTATGCCAGGCAGATCTACCACTGAAGCGATATACCTATTAAGAAGGATGATGGAGAGGTATCGTAGTAATAAAATGGATCTACATATGGTGTTTATTGATTTGGAAAAAGCGTATGATAGGGTACCAAGGGAGGTCTTATGGAATGTTTTAGAAAAGAGGAGAGTAAGGATCGCATATATTCGGGCAATTAAAGACATGTATGATGGGGCCACAACTAGTGTGAAGACTCAAGGTGGTGTGACAGAGGAATTTCCTATTGGTATAGGATTACACCAGGGATCATCCTTAAGTCCATACCTTTTCACATTAGTCTTGGAAGTACTCACAGAGCACATCCAAGAGCCTGTGCCATGGTGCATGCTTTTTGCCGATGATATCGTCCTTATGGGAGAGTCAATGGAAGACCTAAATAAGAAGTTGGAGTTATGGAGAGAAGCTCTAGAAGTGTATGGTCTGCGCATAAGCCGTAGCAAGACGGAATATATGGAATGTAAGTTCAGTCTGAGAAGGGAAAACCCCAATATAGAGGTGAAGATTGGAGAAAGCACCCTACGAAAAGTTAAAAGTTTTAAGTATCTTGGGTGCATCATACAGGACAATGGAGAGATTGAACATGATGTAAATCATAGGATCCAAGCAGGTTGGTCAAAATGGCGGAGTGCATCTGGTTTTATATGTGACAAAAAAGTGCCTTTAAAACTTAAAGGTAAATTCTATCGCACCGCTATAAGACCGGCTATGCTGTATGGTACGGAGTGTTGGGCGGATAAAGGGGAGCACGAACATAAGCTGAGTGTGGCAGAGATGAAGATGTTGAGATGGATGAGTGGTCATACGCGATTGGATAAAATAAGGAATGAAGATATAAGGGAGAGAGTTGGAGTAGCACCCATTGTGGAAAAGATGGTTGAATCGCGTCTCAAGTGGTTTGGACATGTGAGAAGAAGACCGATAGAACATCTAGTCAGGAGGGTGGATGAGATGGAAGATGGACAAAGGGCGAAAGGCAGAGGAAGACCTAAGAAGACCATCCATGAGGTGGTCAAACGAGACCTACATGTAAACGGTCTCTCCGTAGACATGATACATGTCAGAGCACAATGGCGTCGTTTGATTCATGTAGCCGACCCCACTTAGTGGGACAAGGCTTATATATCGAACCAACTCATAGATTTCATTGTCATGAACTCAACTTATCGAATTATTAACTAGTCGAATTCCAATGGACTCATCTCCGGCCTTAATTAATAATTTGATAACAAAAAAATTAATAAAAAATAATCTAAATTTTTATTATTTAATATTTATTAATTGTTATAATAATTAATAAATATTAAATTAGACCAGCTTTGCTCTTTTTTTTTTTTTTTTTTTTTTTTTTTTTTTTTTTTTGGTGTCTCCCGAAATTGGTCTGATTAAATCATTCAAACGGATCAGAACCAAGGGTTACTTAGCCCAGCTCGGTCGAACCCAATTCCTGGATCAGCGGTTCCAGACGCAGACACAGTCACAGTGACAACACAACAAAGAGAGGTGAGAAGCTTCCAGCCTCCTCTCCCTGCTTCAGTCACCTCCCACGGCCACCACCGCGCAGGCGTACACCAGCCAGGGAGCCACAGCCTTCTTCCCCTTTCTTCCTCACTAGCCTACCACAGACCACGGTTCATCGCGGAGGCGCCTATTACGCCGTCGTCTTTGATCATCGCTGCCGCTGGACACCAGCTTGTCGTCGTTCAAACCACCAGGCAGCAACGGAGCAGCCTTTTAGCAGGTAAACATCGTTGTCGTCTTCTCGTCCTTGCTGAACCTTGATTCTGCGAATTATTTATTTCAGCAAAATGATTGTTGGAGATTGATTACTAATTCTGATAATATGGTGTTATTGATTCTGCATCCTATTATTGCTGAAGCTTGATTGTTTCTTATGCTGTGCATAAGTTAAAAAATTGGTAGTATTGTTAAATAAATAATATGCGATTGGGTTCTATGAGGAACTTGATGAGTTCCTCAATAGCTTTCTCATCTCAATGTTGTGGCAGATGATAAGGCTAAGGGTAATTAGTCTTGTAGATGCATGTTTTTCTTGTTTCTTTGCTTTTAGAATGTAGATGTTGTTACTTGTATGTTTGCACTTGTTGCACAAAGTGATCCTGAGCTTGTTGTGAATTTATGTTATTGTTAAATTATATAATAATTTTCAGCAGCAACTCCTTTACTTTTGTTTTCAACTACTTGAGGAGAATTGCTTAGTGTTGATTGTGATTAAAGTACTGCATCTTAAGGAATGATATTTTGACAATGCTGATTGATGTTTTAATCAAATCACACACGCTCTCCATCTTGTTTAATTTGTTTAAATATTGTGAGAATGAAAATGGTTGGAAAGAAGCTGGGATTCTCTCAACAAGAAGCCTTTGTATTGGTATTGCCTATGTGTAGTATTCTGATCTTACAATTGAATCTTTGGTCCTGAGTGTTGATAAGGCTTATAAAACATGTGGTGAAAGGAAAATTTGTGTGTGAAGATAACTCTTTGATCTTTGAGACTCTTAGCTTCTCATGTGTAGTGTAATGCTGTTGATGATTTGCAAGAGAAACAAACTTTTGTAATGTTTGTCTAGTTTCCTAAGAACTTTCATACTGTTCTGACCTGCCATAAATATCGCTACTAACACTTCTTGAGAAGCATTATTTGATCCTGTGACTGTTGAGAATTCTCTGATGTATGTGCAGTATAGTTGACATTTTTGTGAATGAATAAATAAATACAAGTATATCTCATAAAGTCTGGACTTTTTATTTTACAAACCTTGACTTCCTATGACGAGCTTGAGGTTTTCATGCCTTTTTCCTTATGAACATATATGTTGGAGCTTATATCTTGACGAACCTTATGATTTAACATCTGGTTTTGTGCAGAAAAAATAAAGATTGATAACTGCCTGAGAAAAGATTGGCCAAATGAAATAATATGACGTACTCAAAGTTGTTTCTGCGGATAGATCCTAAAGTAAATTATATAATTTCTAATAATGTGTGTACGCGCACTGAATTTTCTGTAGTTGGAATTATCATAATTGTTTCATACGGAGCTCTCTTCTCTGTCATAGGCACATGTTAGTTCCCTAAGCGAATCTTGCTTTAATCTTTTAGATAGTAATTTGTCGGCTTTGGATATTGTTATTACATTTTTCCTGAGTTATCCTTGTTAAAGTTTCTGACATAATCTTTGAAGTTAGGTGGTTCCTTTCCATTCATGGTTTCTAAACAAATGAATAAAGGGAAAAAAAGAGGGAATATGCTGCATTGTTGTTTTGGAGTGTTGTAGTGGGCCTGCTATTTTAGTCATGATTGCCCGAAACGAGTAAAAAAAAATTATATATCAAAGGTTTTGTGTGCTCATGTTTTTAATTTAAGTCATACATACATCACTAATAACTAGGGGAGAGAGAATTTGAGAATGAGAAAGAATGATGAACGATTGCTCCATGAAGACTTGCCTCCACCATGGTTCATTCACGTAGATTTTTTGGCGATGGAAGACAGCAACCTCATGTCCAAGGGCAGCTTAGATGAAATAGACAAAGTCATAGATGTTGGCGGCAGACGGTAACCAACGGTGAAGTTGTGCCCCCTTTTCATCCCTTTTCTGTGCTCCTATTCTCTTCTTCCACTGTTTTGTCAGGTACTGCTTCCTTCTTTATTCTTTTTCTTATGATGATGTGATATTGTGCAAGTCACACAGAACCTGTCCATTCTTTCATATTTTATTTATTTTCTGTAATGTTTGTGGATTTAACTTGTACTAGAGACGATTTTTATGTATTCCCAATATAAGTTGTGACTATGTGAATGACAATGAAGTGTTTGTGTGATAATGCTGATGCTTGGGTAAATGAAAGAGTGTGAATGACAATGAAGTGTTTGCATTTGATAATGGTGATGCTTGAGTAAATGAAAAATATTTGATGCATTAAAATAGGTAATAGGAAAGAAGTGATAAATTGGATTCTTTCCCTAAAAAAAAATTGTCCTTCTGTCAAGTGATCACCGCTTTTTATAGGTAAGCTTTACATCAATGACACATGTAGAGGAGAAGATTTTCAACAATAGATTGTCCGATTTTCAAACACACTTCTTTGATTATCAACATTGACATTTAATCCCTTTGAACTAACAGGTACTTTAATTCACTTCTGAAATTTCCATCTATCACCAGCACGCTGTAAGACATTGGGGAATTCGAGCTTTCACCATATTTGGTGACTTTCCAATGCCATTATTTAAAGCACATGCTGCCAGACGAGGCCAATTCCTAATATCCTATAGCTATAGGAAAGGGAAAAAAAGCATCCGGAAGAAGGATATAGTGACACACACCAAAAAGAGAAGCTTTTATCTAAGGATAGAAATGGATAAGACAAAGAACATGAACAGTAACCTTGCCACTCTCCTAAATGTATCATGTATAAATTGGTTGGCCAAAACACAGCTCTAGAATTCAATATCGCTACCTTCTCATATGCATGGTTTGTGCCTTTATCATATATTCACCTCACACATGCAATTGCCAAGCCCATGATACCCTCCAAGCTTATTCACAATGCTTCTCGTCATCTTCAATATGCCTCATTCAACCAATCACCTCCTTCCATTTTCTTCAGATTCTCCTCATTGTTGCATCAATTCTCTAACACCCTTTTCCATGTTAAGTCCATCCACGCTCAGATCATTATTAACGGTGTGTACAATGAAAGCTTTCTAGTTGTAAAACTTATCAAGGCATACTCTGGTTTGGGTTTCTTTGGCATTGCCCGCAAGGTGTTCGATCAATGTTCTCACCCGGAAACCTTTCTTTGTAATGCCATGATGGCTGGGTATTTAAGAAACCAACAGTGTAAGGAGGTTCCTATTTTGTTTAAAATGATGGGGTCTTGTCATATAGATATCAACAGTTATACTTGTATGTTTGCTCTCAAGGCCTGCACCAGTTTGTTGGATTTTCAGATGGGGATGGAAGTTGTTAGGGATGCTGTTGCAGAGGGATTACATTTGCATCCAATTGTAGGGAGTTCGGTTATAAATTTCTGGGTGAAGTTTGGGAAACTTGGTGATGCTAGAGCAGTCTTTGATGAGATGCCCGAAAGAGATGTTGTTTGTTGGAACTCAATGATCGGGGGTTATGTGCAGTGGCAGTGCTTTACCGAGGCGATTCGGATGTTCCTTGAGATGATTAATTGCGGAATAAGGCCGAGTCGTGTGACAATGGCAAGCTTACTCAAGGTGTGTGGAGAAAGTGGACTAAGAAAATTTGGAAGATGTCTTCACAGTTGTGTCCTTGTGTGTGGCATGGGCAACGATGTGTTTGTGCTGACTTCTTTAGTTGACATGTATAGTAAGATAGGTGAAACTAATAGTGCTTCGTTGGTTTTCAATAGTATGTGCAGTAGAACTTTGGTTTCATGGAATGCTATGATTTCAGGATATGTTCAAAATGGTATGGTACATGAATCTTTTGCTCTTTTTAGCAGACTAGTTCAAATTGGTGCTGGGTTTGATTCAGGAACCTTAGTGAGCCTTATTCAGGGATGTTGTCTTACATCTAACCTGAGAAGTGGAAAATCCATCCATTCCTATATCATTAGAAAAGGATTTGAACCGAATCTAGTTTTGTCCACTGCAATTGTTGACATGTATTGTAAATGTGGTGCCACAAAGCAGGCAATTACTGTTTTCAGAAGAATGGATACAAGGAATGTAATTACTTGGACTGCTTTGCTGGTAGGTTTATCCCAAAATGGCTATGCAGAGGATGCGCTGAAATTGTTTTGTCAGATGCAAGAAGAAAATGTGGCTGCCAATTCTGTGACTCTTGTTAGTCTAGTACATTGTTGCACCCACCTAGGATCTCTCAAGAAAGGTAGGAGCATCCATGCTCATTTTATCCGACATGGTTACACCCTTGATGCAATTAATATATCAGCTTTGATAGATATGTATGCCAAGTGTGGAAAAATCCACTCAGCTAAGAAATTATTCAACAACGGATTCCCTTTTAAAGATAGTATATTGTGCAACTCAATGATTATGGGTTATGGAATGCATGGCTATGGACATCAAGCTCTTGGTGTCTTTGGCAGAATGATAGAGGAGGGAGTCAAACCAAATCAAACTACATTTATTTCACTCCTAACGGCTTGCAGTCACTCAGGCCTTGTTGAAGAAGGTAAAACTTTGTTCCACAGTATGGAAAGAGATCATGGCATCAAGCCTAGTGACAAACACTATGCTTGCCTCGTTGATCTTCTTAGTCGAGCAGGCCATCTCGAGGAAGCAGACACATTGGTGAAACAAATGCCTTTCGAACCAAGCACTGATGTGCTTGAAGCTTTGCTCAGTGGTTGCAGAACTCATAAGAATATCAATATGGGGATACAAATGGCAGATAGATTACTTTCTTTAAATGATTTAAACTCTGGAATTTATGTCATGTTATCAAACATATATGCCGAAGCAAGACGATGGGACGCAGTGAATCACATAAGAGGCCTCATGAGGACAAGGGGACTGAAGAAAACACCTGCTTATAGTTTGATTGAAGTAGGAAATGAACTTCACACATTTTTTGCTGGTGATGATTCACATCCTAAGTGGGAAGATATTCATCAATTGTTGGAAAACTTGAGGATTGAGGTGGAGGCTTGTGGCTATGTTCCTGATACTAGTTGTGTGCTTCGTGATGTGAATGAGGAAATGAAGGTTAAGTTGCTTTGGGGGCATAGTGAGAGATTAGCTATTGCATTTGGTCTTTTGAGCACACCATATGGAAGCTTGATTAGGATCACAAAAAACCTTCGTGTCTGTGTTGATTGTCATAATGTTACCAAATACATATCAAGAATAGTTAAGAGGGAAATTATTGTAAGGGATGCTAATCGTTTCCATCACTTTGTTGATGGCCAATGCTCCTGTAATGATTACTGGTGATGAGGACATGCTGAGAATTAAGTTATTTTTTACAAGAACATCTTATTTGATGTCCAAAACTCATTCCATCAACCTTAGATTTTAGCGCCATTTCCACTCTCCGTTCCAATACTCAAACCTTTCTCTTTTCTTTTCTTTTTTCCTTTCTCCCTCTCGTTTGGCTTGTGTTGTGTGCCAATTGAATACTAATTTTTACATGCTCAAATGACATTATTCAATTAGTATTTGGTTGGGTTGTTTGAAGGTGGGGAGGATGATCTGATTTGGACATTGTATGAGCATATGTTGGAATCTGGTGTTGTGGCTGACATTAATGTTGAGACTGTTGGATAGCTGGTACAGGTATTATGCAAGACAAGGTTTCGAAGGGATACGAACTTCTTAGGCAGGTTCTAGGGAATGGCATGAGTCCTGATGGACTCTTGAAAGAACAATTCTGAGGTATTTCAGGTTTTCATTGATGTCAAGGATAGAGGGTATTTCCCAGATAGAGTCATGTACACAATAGTAATCAAAGGCTTCTGCAAGAAGCAACAGCTTGGTGAAGGAAGGAAGTTGTGGTTTGAGATGATTCAAAAAGGGTTACTACATACCTAATGAGTATACCTATAATGTATTGTTATATGGGTATTGTAAGGCCTGTGATCTTGTTGAGGCAAAGAAGCTCTTTAACGATATGCATTCTAGAGGTGCACTCGTCCTAGCCTGCACAAATGGCTCTGGTTGCTCACCATCGACGACCCAATATGACCAACTAGCCTATAATCTAGTTTGTCTACCCTATCATAAAATATGTGTCCATGTCTAATAAGTCATTGAAATATTATTACATCCTTCAAACAAAAGAAGTCTAAGGAATGGATGCAAAACAAATAATAGTTACCATTTTCCCTTGCTTAAACCACTCCTCACTTGGACTTGGCTCATCTGAATATTTTCCTGTCAAAAACAAGAGACCACAAAAACTCACCAATAAACTTCTCAAATAGTTTCGTTGCATAAAACCCACATGCATGTGTTTGTTTTTCCATACCAACTTAAGTGCTAATGTCCGACCAATGGTTCCTGTCCCACGGCATATATCAAAGAACAATGTATCAAGGCCTAAGCGTGCCCAATCTCCACCAAGTGAGTATAACTTAGCTGCAAGAGTGTTAACCTGCAATAGTAGACTTAAAATTCCATCTAGAAGAAACGTACCTCCGGAAAAAAGAAATCTTCACAAGAATTCAGTGTTTTCTCGGCAATTCTTTCACGAAGCCGTAAGAAGAAGATAGAAAATAGTTATAATCCGATTTTATATCATCGAAGCAAGCAATTCTATCCAGGCAAGGGACATTAATATCCAATTCAAAATCAAATCAAAAACAAAGAAAGAAAGAATATAGAGAATTAATTCCAGTTCACTAGTCATATTCTCACAATCTTGTCCCTAACCTCAGCTCCCCTATACTGACTACACTTTTGGCTAATAAGACTATTTCTTCTAATAATTCAGTAATAGCAGCAGCTTACATAATCAAATGAATTGGCAATGCTAACAGTTAAAATATCTGACAAACTCAACTAGATATAATAGGTATACATTAAAACTAAAAGCGAATAAGAATGCACTTGAATAGCATAGGAAAAAGAACCACAAACATTTTAGTTTAAGCAATATAGATCATAAAATGTATCAGTGATGCTGCTTTAACCATATTAACATATTCACCTAATCATGAGAAAAAGAAATTATATTTAAATTTGTAACTGAATTTGAAGTTAGTACTCTACCTTTTCCTAATACTAAGCAGGCAAATGGTTTCTCTTTCTTTTTTTTTAAATTTTGTTTTATCTAATCACATTGTAAAACTAATGTGTCAAACTAGTTGAGCTGATAAATTGATTATGCTAACTAGGTTTCAGTAATATCGATGCGATTGTTATTAACAAACGTAAATTTAAAATTTTATGATAAAAATAATAGATAAAAAAATTGCAAAAGTAAATATTGTAACACCTCTTATTTTCAGAAAATTTAAATTATGAATGAGTTATGTTTTATTTTATTAAATTGAGCTTTTTATTATAGAAATAATTTTATTAAAGATATTTAAATTTACTTTTATGAATTAAGGAAATTAATTAAATTATTTTTAATTTTTTTAAAAATTAGAATAGCTATTTAAAACTAATTGATGAGTTTATAAATAAATGGTATTCTCAAAAATAATTAATTTTGATTTTTAATTACTACTCTATCTCCTATTTTTATTAAAATTACCAAACTATCTTTGCTCCTCTTTTTCCAAATCTAACCCTAATTTCAAAATTAACTCACACATTCTCAACTCTTACCTCACACGCTACACGCACACACAGGAGAAGCAGAGAGAGTGAAGATCGGGAAAAAGAGAGGGGAGGAAGGGACGACGCCGGCGGGGCTGGGAGCCGCCGTCGCCGTCGTTGTCGCAGATCAGGAAGGGAGAGGGAGAAGGAGATCGAAATAGGGAATCGGGAAAGGAGAAAGGAAGAAGCGCGAGAGAGGAGGTGCTTTCCCGCCGTCCTCGCCGTCGCCCCTGGAGACTGTCCCTGCCGCGGGAAGCGGGGCTTCGTCGTTGCCGTCGCGGCTACAAGTATAGGGCTTCGAAGAGAGAGAGAGAGAGAGAGAGAGAGAGAGAGAGAGAGAGAGAGAGAGAGAGAGAGAGAGAGAGAGAGAGAGAGAGAGAGAGAGAGAGAGAGAGAGAGAGACTAATTGTTGTAGGTTGTGCCACCGCGCCTCTGGTCACCGGGAACCGCGCTGATGTTGCCGAAAGCGACTACCGGAAACTCTGCAAGTTTGCTCTAGCTTCGCTTTGCTTCTGCCAGTTCTGTCCTTGTCGGTGAGGATCACCGGAGCTGCCGATGCTCCATCCCCTTATTTCCTTTGGTAAGACTAATCTTTTTCTGTCTTGTCTTGCCATAAAGCTCTATTATTGACTCTGTCCTATCCTGCTTGATGTCCATTTCTGTCTTTGCTCAGTTTTAAACCCTCGTAGGCTATTGGATTCGCTGCCATTGTTACTGTGGTTGTTCCATGTTGTTGATACTTGGGCTGTTGTTGATGTTGCTGTAGTGAGAAATCGAAGTTGTTGCTACTAACTCAGTCCAAATTTCGTGCTCTTTCATTCCATTCTACTTCAACCTTCCTCACCTTTTATCTTGGCAGAAGAAGAAGACGGGCTCACACGGAGGAGGAGAAAAAGAAGCTTTGCTCTCAGGCGGAGGATGGCAAGTTTTCTCAGGCGTCGGAGAAGAAGAAACTCTGTTGATCTGCTCTCTGCCTCTCTCCGTGACCGTGACTCTATCTCTAGTCTCTACTCTCAGGCGTTGGAGAAGAAGAAGCAGCCTCACTCTGAATTCTGATTCTCTAAAGGTTTGGGGTTAATTTTTGACGTAAAAATTAAGTGAGAAATTGACTAAAACGATGGATGCTGGAAGCAAAAGCGTGTATGATTTTTTGTTGATAAAAATTGACGACAATTTTCATCGATTTTAGTTAAAACAAAAATAAGCTTTCTAGCCGTTTATTTTATATAAATATCTATACCCTTCATTTGATTTTGAAAGAAGATCTTGATCATCTAAATTTATCGACAACAAAAGCGGTCGATATTATAATTATTAAAATAGACAACCAGTCCGTCGATTTTAAAGAAAAAAGTTTTCAACCCACCACTTCGTTAGCAATGTGACGATAATACTAATACGTTAGAAGGTTGCTAAAATAATAGATGACATGGTCGTCGATTTTAATATTTTATTTCTAATAATTTATTTTTTATTTTATCGACGATAAGCTGTCAAAAAATATCAATGAAAAATCTGACCGTCAATTTTTTGCATCGATAATTATATTGTTTCTTGTAGTGCCTGCAGATCGAGTGATGCACCACTTTGAGTATGCACAACCTATCTCTGAACCTACAAAAATCATTAGAGTAGAAGACCATTGCATCACTGTTCATGGAGTGTAACTTCATGACTGAAGAATGTTAGATGTGGGATGGATAAAGGATTGGTAAAGTTTGGTAAGATTCTTTCCAACCACCAAAAACTTTGGTTTATTGATTTCTGGCTTTCTGCTTTGCCAACCAAGTCTTTTGGTAACTGATAGTGTAGTTGAACCTTGATTGGACTTTAAAAATTATAGATGTTACCTTCATGAATAGGTCAGTTTTAACCAATGGCCTTATAGTCTCAGCAACTGTGTCTGAGTCCAACTTTGAATGATCTTGTGAAAACATTCCGATGGTGCATGTGTGCCTTCTATTATATCTCCGTATCTCCCAACAACCTTTCTTCTGTATCAAGCTGGCTCGGATAAGTCAATCTTACTCACAACCATACGTCTTGTATTTTGCATAGAACGTCTGTGGTTCAGACTCATAAATATTGTAATTGACTCCTCTAGAGATAGTGTAACTCTTAGTTATCGCAATGACCAACTTTCTGATCCTGAACTCCTCGTCTTCAACATTAGCAACATCTATAGAAAAAAAAATTGTCACTCATTGATCTATCCAAAATATAAATTAAGGAAAATGTATTACTCACTCCTCAAGTACCCATGTTTGCATATTTGAAAAATTCCGGTACATGCATGGTGTCAAGATCCAAGCTATGCATAAAAGGTAGAAAGTCTATCAGTTGATTGACTGTGGGTGAAACCACTACATTTTCCACTACTGCCTCACCTCCCATATCACCATCCTCGTCCTTCTCATTGGCTTCGTAGGTAGTTTCGAATTTTTTTTCGCTATCACTGTTTATTCCTTCGTACACTTTAGCTCTATTATCTTCCATATCTGAAATCATGTTGAATCCCATCTACATTTGTATTTTCAAACTCAACATACAACTCAATCTTTGGCTGTTGCACCTGAGTCTGCCAGTGAATTTCACATACGCAGGATACTTGCTTCATCAATGATCGGCATAATATCAAACTGTATTAAGCTATCAAATACGATAACGGAATTCCGTTGCAGAATATTGCTGATGCTCTTTATGCTTTGACAGAGATCATACTGTAGCTCCACGAACGTCATGGTGCATAGAACCATAAACGAAAACGGATTCTCACACGCAAAACTCAACCCCTTATGAGTATTTCGTATAATCTAACTGTTGTGATACACTACCATATTTATGGTACCCTCCTTCACACCACCAATACACAAACAGCTCTTCTCTTTGCAATGAAGTAAAATGGTAGCGAGCCTCACCTTATACAGATAAAGCACTCAACATGCCTCTTGCATGTTACCTGGGATGTCACCATGTGGGCAACACGTCCCTTGCGTGTTGCCTTAGATGTTGCCATGTGGAACTACGAGAAAATACGTTTTTTGCCACGCTTTTAAAGCGTGTCAAAAAGTGCGAAAAAGCGTACCGATAGCCTTTCGCCACGTTTTTTGAGCTACCGGCACGCTTTTGAAAGGGTCACATCTGCAAGCATGCCGGTTGATCTATCGCCACGCTTTTCTTGATCTATTGGTACGCTTTACTTTTTGTCATGCTTTTATCTATTGGCACGCTTAAAAGCGTGGCTGTATGTATAACCCTGTAGCCACGCTTTTGAAACTGTCGAAAAATAGACATACAGCCACACTTTTAACGTGTGTCGAAAGATGGATATACAACCACGCTTTTAAAGCATGCCGAAAAGTGAAAACTTGTCGTTACACTTCAAAAGCGTTGCCTAATTCTTTTCAAATAAAAAAATAAACAATAAAAAATAAAATAGAAATATTAATAAGTTAATCTTTCAAATAAAATAAAATACTAAAAAATTAATCTTTCATTGATTTATATGAATTATGTACATAATAAAATATGAATGAAACATTTAAGAAAAAATAAATTCAACTTCCAAAATAAACATTTAAAAAAACTACAATTCTATATTAGAAAAAATCTAATCTAATTCCTGAACAACATCCGGACTAAGTTGTAGCATACAAATGGTTGCACGCAACTCTTGTATAGCTGTCTGAGGTGGAGAAGCTGTTGGGCGACAATAACCTGTAAGCATGAGAACTATACAACAAATCGCAAAATCAGTACTAATTTCCAACATGTCAAATTTGTCACTTAGTAATCAAAACTTGTATCCCTTTTTTATAATAATACGTACCTGCAACAAGATTTGAGTCATATGTGTAGACATCAATCCCCCAAAGCTGGCCACCTCTGACCTGAACATATTAATATTAACGATATAGCATCAGAATTCAGATACTAGAGGTTAAAGGCATATTTCAATTTCATACATTGGGTTCCTAAATAAAAAATATAGGTACGTTTTTCTAATAGCAAAGCGAACAAATGAAAATTTTTATCTCAACTCATTAAATAATTTCATTAACTGAATTAATGTAAAAAAATTCATGCCAGTATCAAGGAAGCATTAGTAAAAAGTATGCATTAAAATCACATAAAAACATTGACAAATAGAATTTAAACATTGCATTGACTGCAATGATAGCAAGCAGCCATAATGAATCAAAATAAAAATCTTAAGCTTCTCTCAATATAAAAGAAGGTTGGAACTATGTTGTCTGCAATGCCACAAATAGAGTGTCTAAGCATGTATCAATTTTAGCATGTTTCATGTCAAGCTTACCTCTATATAGCAAAGTCCTTTTGTCACAATTAAATCTATTTCATGCCAGTTTTTCAGTCTTCGCTGATTTTGTTATCCTTCCAATAGATCTGATCTTAACACACAGCTAGCTGGACTTCATAAACAATAGTGCAATACAATTACATATAAAATATAAACCACTTTTGACATAATACAAATTTACTAACTTACTAAGGACTTCAACTGCTAAAAGCCATTCCTTGGCATCAGCATGTAACATCTTGACTAGATCTTTGGCACTGCTCAATATGGAAGGCCAATGCAAGGATCCGATGAGAATAGCATCAAATATAGCTTGTTTATTTTTTTTCATACAAAAGACAAGAATAACATGGGAGAAAGATTAGAAAGAAAAATTAGTCTCCAATCAATACAAAATATCTAATAATGAACAAAAAAAAAGCTTCCAGAACCAAACACACACATCTGAACTGAAGTGAAGCTCAAGGATCAATAGCCATTAAAAATCATAGCCATTGAAAATTTGAGCCAATGGCTGAAGTTAGCACTTAGAATAAGATATTAAAATAGTATGTTTACCTTCTTGGAAGCCTCCTGATAACAGCCTCATCAAGATCAAAGGGCCTATTTGTAGCAGCGAGAACAAGTATACGCTCTTTGTCTTTTGTTCGTAGACCATCCCAATTCATCATGAACTCATTCTTTATTTCTCAAAGTTAATTGCACAAAACAAAGAAAATACATGAATATTGATCACACTGAACATTCCACAAAAGATTATATACTATTTAAAAAAAATTATGATACCTTGATAGTCTCGCTTAAATTTCCAAAACCATGTAAGCTGTGCAAGGGAGCAGAACTACCAGCGGACAGCTGCTTCAAGAGCACAAATTGTAATAATCTCATCAGAATCATATTTTTTTATTTCTCAAGATGATCAAGGACTCAAGGTTATCAATTATGTTACAAATCAATCAATTTTCTAACAATTTTTGCATGAATAAGCATGACATCAAGATTCACCAAACAAGGAAACACAAGATTTAGTTCAAGAAGTAAACTAAGAGCAAGCAAGCAAACACAATAAATTTTGAAAAATGTTTAGTTCTGTTCATTGACTAAAGTTGGACAGCAGCAACTAGCAGGATTAAAATAGCTCGTATGTTGAAAATTAGTTTAAGTGAAACGTGTAGACTACAATTAAGATAGTCAACTAGCATTGCATAATAGAAAATAAATGCGTACCGCAACAGTACCGCAGCAAAAGCAAACCAAGAGAGGTGGCAGCGGCAGCAGCAATGAATAGACAATTACAAAAAGCTTGAAATAAAAAGATAAACTTAAATAAATACTAATTACTAATATGTAGCCTTTAATATTTTTCAAAAACCTCCCTCACTCACTGATTTATCACTTCAAGACTCAGTTCAAGTTTAGACATATAGAAAACTTCATGTATATTACTAATTAGGGTTAAGTTCAATTTTGGTCCCTAACGTAGGGGTCAAAATTTGTTTCGTCCCTAAGTTTTTTTTTTAAACAAAATCGTCCCCGAAGTTGATAGTTGTATTAAAATGGTCTAGCGGACAATTATGCCCCTGAGTTCGCTACTCTCTCCTTAACTGTTTGTTAATTAATTAATAATAATAATATTAATAATCATAATATTAATAATAGAAGAGAACGCTGTGGGAGAGGGAGGAGAAGATGTTGGGTCGAAGGCTTTGAGGAAGAAAGCTGCGCTAGGGTTCGACGAAGTGGAGGACGGGGATAGAGACACTGATTGGATGGCTTCCCAGGGTTCAAGATCGGGCAGAATTCGAACGCCTGTGAAGGAGATGCTATGTGGGCATGGAGAGAAGCCGATTCTGCGAACCTCAACGACGAAGGACAACCCAGGACAACGATTTTGGGGTTGTGTCTACTATGAGGTATTTTATTGGCCTGTAATTTCTGAGATTGAGGTTTTTCATTTGAGTTTCCTTCATCTTATGAGATCTGGGTGGTGATAGGTTCAGGATGGCTGTGATTTCTTTAGGTGGGCAGACCCAGAAGCTGGAGGAGTGCTGCGGGATTCTGAGATTGCAAGATGCAAGAAAAAAATTACAACGTTGAAGACAAGGTTGAAGGATGTGGAATGGAAGCTGAGGATTGTAGCTGCTTTAGGAGTAGTTGGGTGGATTGGGTTTCTCTATTTGTTGCTGCATAATCCAAGCAGTTGGAGGCAACCATATGGAATGCATCTAATCAGGAGATGAGTAGAACATCATTTGTAGGATTTTTGTGTGTTGTTTTGGTTTAGGGATGCTGTTACTTTTATGGCTATAATGATGTAATGTGATGTATCCCCTGTTAAGATGTTTGAATGAATGAATGAAAGTGTTGAAGCAGTGAAAATATGTTGTGCAAATTTCCAAGCATGAGGTAGTAAAAATGTGTTGAAAACATGTAAAGAACACTTATGTGCACCAGGATAAAACATTAAGCAATGATTCTTAAAACACTGACAATAAAAGTTCACAACATCATCCATAAGCCAAAATGGTAAATTACAGAGTTGTCTCTAGCACTTAAACAAAAAAAACACAGACCAGCATAAGCAATAAACAAACTTAAAATTTGTCCACCACATGGAACCAAATAACAAAATAACAAAATAGCAACATAACATTGTTTCAGACCTAATGAAACAGCCTAACAGCCAAAACACATAACTAATCCTCTTTAAAGATTGCCCCATGCACTAGGAGGCAATTTTGCCATTAGCTTGAGTTTCTGCATTGGGATATGAGGTGCACCAGTCTGGATAACAGAGAAACGCCTCTTCTTTTGAATTGGTTAACTGTGTGATGGCTTCTTGTTAGTGGAGCAAGCTACTGCACTTCTCTTTTGAGGCAAAGGTTGGGATGAAGGAGCTGTAGGGTTGGACTGAGGTGGTGCAGGCCCGGCAACTTTTTTGGTCTGAATCTTGGGCTGGGTTGAATTATCAGTGGGCCTAGCTGCCATCTTCCTGGGCCTGGTTACTGGTTTGTTGGGCTGAGTAGTTACTGTGTTGCAATGACTTGTTGCAGGGCTGGGTTGAGAGCATGATTTGTTGCTAAATCTCCCTCTTTGCACTGTTTGGCCAGGGGTTGTGAGCTTGCAACCTTAGTACCTCTTCTTGGACCCTTGGCAGCTTGCTGAGATGCAGGTTGGATCTGTGACAGAAACAAAAAAATAAGGAACATTATGAAGCACAAGTAAATATAACCCAACCTGAACACTATAGCAGAATGGAATGGAAGATACCTTCTTCTTAGGCTTTGTGCAACCTGATTTCTTGTGACCTAGAGCACCACAGTTAGAACACCTCTGTGTTTGGCCCCTACGGGAGAGGTGAGTTTGGCTTCTGTTATCATCATCCCCAGGTCCTCTCTTCCTCTTCTTGACTGGCCGGTGACTTGGCTTCCGATATGGTGGTGGCATGACATCATCATACTGGGACCTCTCTCACAGATCTGGCCCATTCAGAGGATGTATCACTTCTTGGTAGCACCTCAGGTAAGCATCCTTCTTGTAATGGTCATCGACAAACGACTCCAAGTCCAAGCCTTTGAATGTTATGCAGCTAATGGCATGAGGACAGGGTAGCCCGCTCATCTGCCACCTCCTACATGAACACTCACAAGCAGCCAAATCTACAACAAATTTGTCTAACCCACACATAACCTCATACTTACTAGAAGCTGACCAAAATGGCCTCCAATCCCTAGAATGCTTTACCCTTTTTCTCTAGCTTCTTCAATATCAGTGGCATAATGTTACCCTGGTAAACTTGAATCCTAGCTCTATTGGCAGCCCACCTAGTCATAATATACACCCTAATGTCCTCTAACATAGTGACAATGGGTTTTTCTCTAGCCTCCACTATCACAGCATTAAAACTCTCACTCATATTATTAACAAGACAGTCACACTTTGAATAAAATGAAAAGCGAGAACGGGACCAGAACCTGGGTGGGATGCTGTTCAAGTGCCAAAATGCATCCTCACTCTTGGCTCTCATTGTCTTCATCTCCTTCTCCCAGTCTTTCCAGTGTGTAGATTTCACACATCTCCACATTTGATTCTTCAGCTCCAATCCAGGATACTTCTTCCTGAAGTTGTTATACAGATGCCTCACATAATAGCGATTGTCCACCCCAGGGATGACTTCCTCAAGAGCTGGTAACAAGCCCTACATCAAAAAGGTAACCAAACTAATTAGTACAGCATTATTGTTTAAGTTATAAAATGCCCAAATAATTTCAAATTATTGTTTACCTTCTGTTGATCCGACATGAATGTACACCTTCCAATTTTATCAGCACCCAGGTCATCAGATAAGTGTCGCAGAAACCATACCCATGAATCCTTGGTCTCAGCTTCAACCACCGCATAAGCAATGGGAAGGATCTGGTCATTAGGATCTCTTCCTATTGCAGTGAGTAACTGGCCACCCTGAGGAGTCTTTAAGAAACACCCGTCCAAACTGATAAAGGGTCTGACATATTGGAAACTCCTCTTGCATACATTGAAGCAGACATACAATCTCTGGAACACACAATAGTTCATCAATTCAGGGTTCTGGACCTCCTGGGCAAAGTCTGGGCTCCTAATCACTTTCAAGCTGACAGATGAACCTGGATTGGCCCTTAGAATCTCTGCACAATAGTCATTAATCCTTCTATACTGCTCCCTAAATGCACCCTGGATTTGACTTAGTGCTTCTTGCTTAGACTTGGCTGCCATGGACTTGGTCATAGTAACATTCCATTTCTTGTGTGCCTTTGCTTGTAACTCCCTTATTTTAATCCTGGGATTAGACTCTACCTTCTTTTTAAACTGCGCTCCAAGCCACTTAGTGTGCAGTATCCCAACTCTGTGCGTTTGCATGCAGGTGTGTTGGAGGTTCAAGCTTCTTAACTGCCATGTGGATTCATCCCCAACCTTATGAGCATAGAGCCAAAATGGACAGTCCTTCTGACACACAGCTCTAACCCTGACCAAATCACACTTCTTAAATTTCATGCTCCTAGCCGTATGAACTGCATATGCCAGCACAGTCTCCTTAAACTCTTGTCTGGATGCATAAAGTGTCCCTACCTCCCACCTATAACTGCTCATATCCTTCAAAGGTTTATGAACTGGAAACCTTTGACCCACTCTATCTGATATATCATCACCATCATTCTCAGTTGCGTCCTCGTCCCCCTCATCCCCACCAATCATGTGGTCCATCTCCAACTCATCACTATCTGCTCCATCCTCATCACTAAAATGATTTATACCTTTACCCTTTTCCTTCCCAGCAGTTGCTTCTTTCGGCACAGAATTACCATCATCAAATCCACTATCACCCTCAAAATCCTCATCACTATCAGTGAAGTGCACCTCTCCTACACTGTCTCCCTCCTCATTAGATGGCATGTACTCCGGATCCTCACTGTCTTCGTCATTGGACTCACTTCCATCTACCTGAAACTCATCCCCCACATCTCCACCCTCGGTTGCCTTATTAGGTTCGGCACTGGCCCCTGCTGTCTCAGCCCGTTGCCCTTCAAAAACAACCAAGCCCAGCCCATCATCTGTTCCCTCTTCTGCAACTCCCCCAACATCAACGTAACCCACTTCTGGAAACGGCTCGGCATCGCCAACATCATGGACCACATACAACTCTACCAAGCCCCGTAACCCAGCAATGTTGCACATGTCGATTGCTTCTGCGTCACCCTTCAGCAACTTCAGGGAAGTCTCCATATCATCAAAGCTTGGATCTTTATACCACAACGCAACAATGTTGGCCTGCAAGTACCCAAATTGCCTTAGTTCTTCATAGGCCTCAAACAAAGACCAACGATCGCTGTCAATGTCCTCGATGATGGTACTTTGGCCCGTTAGGTACTTAAAAACCCCCTCCTCATAACCGAATGCACCCCCATGATGCACCCTCACATTCATATACACCATCTTCTGCTTAGTCAACCCTGCAATACAGCAGAATACATTACTCACAAGCACATATACAACAGAATACATTACTCACAAACCCTAGCTATGGCAGCAGACTCAAAAGACTGCATTCAACCCCTAAATGCTCGGACAGAGCAACATCATCATCAAAACCAAACCAACAACATGTTCTGAACAGTTGACGTCATTGCTTGAGGGATGGAAAGTAATCGTACCTGAACAATCAGCTGCTGCAACGATGACGATCACTCACCAATGTCTCAGCACACTGATTCTCAACCTTAACCCCCCAATGGCGACAATGCTTTCTGTTCGCACCTACGTCTGAGGGTTTCGCAGCAACGTTTCAGTTCTCAAGTGTTTCAAGGTGGTTTATGCGTTGATTCATGAGGAAACACTTCGCGGGAATGAACATTAAGGGAGAGAAACCGCAAAGGGCAGAGTTGTCATTAAATTTTATTTTTGGTGCGAAAGGACCATTTTAATACAACTATCAACTTCGGGGACGATTTTGTTTAAAAAAAAAAACTTAGGGACGAAACAAATTTTTGACCCCTACGTTAGGGACCAAAATTGAACTTAACCCTACTAATTACTAATATGTACTCAACTTTCACTCCTTTCTTCTAAGTTAAGAACCAATAAAATTCATCTACCCATTCAATATTTCACTATGGAAAAGTTTTAAAGCATAGAAGTTAATTAGAGAAATCTGCCTTGGCAGCCTTAAGCTTTTACCTTTATATATATAATTAATAGAAACAAGGAAATAAAGAAGAAAAGTTATCTTCCTCAAATCTCTATGTATTATCTAATCCGCTTATTAGCTTTAAAGTTTCTTTGTAAGAAAAGCATATATAACATCCTACCAGATTACATGCTAATATGGAGTTTAGAACAATGTTAATTCTGTTTGATGTTCAAACTTCAAACTTAAAACATAATTGAAGCAAATATTCATAGACAAGAGTGAAGCAAAGCAAAATATTAAATCAATTATATTTGATTAGATAAATAAATGAATACCTTGATAATACACAACAAAATAGGAAGTAAGCACAATTAAACTTGATAATACACAATATGTAATTCTCTAAATTAGGCTTGATAATACACAACAAAATAGGAAGCAACACATACAGGAACAAATTCACAGGAATAGATTCACAAGCCAATTCTCTTAATTTTTTTTCGGTAAAAATATTAGATCCTAACATATTCCTAAATTTAATGTGTCAATATTTAAACTTTCATTTTCACATCTTCAACACAGTAACAGATTCACAGCCCTTATTCTCACAGGAACAAAGAAACAAAGCGAAGAAATACTTACCTTGTAGTGTTAAGTAAGATCTGACTGTCAAAAGCAGAAATAAAAGAGGTTTGAATGGATATTCTGCAGGCAACTGAATCCGGCCATGATAAATACCACCCTCAAATTCAGTATCACAAGGCCCCCTAATGGCAAATTTTCATTCAAATATATTTTCCTGAAAATAAACATAATAAAGTTGTTCAGAAAAAACATATAAGATCCAAAAAACAAAAGAATAAGAATTAATTAGCAGATGCCAAGTTCCAAATAAGTATGTAAAGATGCAAACTAAGCGATTTCTCACAAGAACAATCTAAATATAGGTCGTTAACTATCAAGAACAAGTATCTAACTTAGAGACATTTTTAGTACTCTAAAACTGCACTGCATTGCTCACACACATTTAATCAAACACATGGTGGGCAATAACAGTGGCAGTGACAGAGTCTAAATAAAGAAACGAAAGAAACCTTAAAGGTTGAGCACCGAGTGAGGGATAGGCAATGATAGACAGCGCCCAAACCTAACGTGATAGTTTTCCATCATAGGGCTTTCTATCTATAGATTGAGCCATTACCACCGTCTATTGCATAACCTAAAAAAGCTATAAGCAAAGTACCAGAGGTGCGCTTCGCCCAGACTCGTTTATTTACCCTAGTTATCAAGCCTTCGCTGGCATTTGGATTATGTAGATCCAAAATGATGTCCACGGGACATAGTCCTTTCTTTCAGGAAGTGTACCTATTCATTCGGTCAAAGTCTCCACGGCGCTAGTCCTCCATCTTAATCTCTGGCAGCATTTTTCGGCCTACCATTTCTTAGGGCTTGGCACGGGACTTCTTAGTACCAGACTACTTGACTGCTGCCTGAGCCTAGCTAGTACACTGCGCGCTAGAAAGAGGGAGGACATGCCGACAAAGCAGTGGCGACGGGGCAGCGCCAATGGAAGGTTGCGAGAGAGGGTGCGAGGTTGCGAATCTGAGGAGGAGGCTTGCGTTGAGGGTGCGAGGGTTGCAAAAGAGAGGGTGCGACAGAGGGCTTGGAGAAAGGGCTGGGTGCAAGGGTTCTCAGTAGTGATGAAGGTTCTCAATAGTGATGAAGATGAAGGGCTCAAAGAGAGGGCTGGTGCAAGGATTCTCATAGCAGTGATGAAGATGAAGGGCTGAGAGAAAGCGCAACGGGGTGGCAAGGGTCCTCATCGGCAGTGAAGGGTCTATAGCTGGGTGGAGAGGGCTGGGTAGGGTGTGTTTGACGGCTGGGCGATGATGAAGGGTTATCACTTAGAGGATTTTAGGGTTAAAGTGTTTAACTTGGAAAAAAAATTAAAGGTTTGGAAAAAAAATTTGGTGGAAACTCTATCGCTACGCTTTTTTGGGGTAACCAATTAATTAAAGGATATCGCCATACTTTAAAAATGTGACCGTTTGAAGACAAACTAGACATGCTTTAAAAGTGTGCCTGTTTTTCTCTATGGCCATGCTTTTGAAGTGTGGCAAAAAAAATGTTGCTAAATCAGTAATCAATCGCCACCCTCATAAAAGCGTGCATGTTTCTCAAAAAACGTGGCCAAATTACTAATCAGTGGCCACCCTCATAAAAACGTGGTCATTGACCATTTTTAGCCACGCTTTAAAAAGTGTGTTGATACACCTTTTTTCTTGTAGTATGGCCAACACATGTCTCGCATGCTAACTAAGTACGCCCTGCGTGTTGCACCTGCTCTCCTTGTAACATCTACCCATATGTAATTATACTAAATAACTATTTCTAGTAAAACCACCAACTTTTTTTCATATAGAAAAAAATGAGATGATATCTTATACATTTAATTCAAAACTTTTATAATCATAGAATCCAGTGTAACAAATGCGTTTTTAACACTTACCTTAAAAGTGCGTTCATTGCTAGGTCTAGTCAACCGAAATCTCGGAATGGTCTTAATTCTTATCACCGCTGAATTAAAATAATAATATTTAGAGTATATATTTAAATTAGTCCTATGCAAATTTTAGATCAAATATTTTAGTCTCTAATAAATTTATTATTTTATAAGTTCCTAATAAGTATTACTTTTCTCAAATAATTTAGTCCCTCTATGACTCTATTACTTATAATAAAATACTTAATATGTATATTAGACAAATAATTTTTTAATAAATTTTTTAGAAGGCAATTAGATCCTCAACAAATATCACTATAAGATAAAGAAGAATGTTTGAGAGCCATTAAAATTTATTGTTTTTATCCAGCAATTAGCTATCAATATTTAAAAGTATAGGATAAAATATATTGTTAGATTACTAGACTAAAGGAACTAGACTAAAGAAATTGAGTTGATGGGTAAATGATGACCAAAAATAATAAATTTTGATAGTCCCTTAGTATTTTTCTAAGATAAATTAGTCCTCTTATTATTAAAGAATCAATTTGTCTCGACAACCTCTAAAATAATAAAAATTTATTAAATATCAAAATTTCTTATCTAAAAATTTTAGAGACTAATTAAAATATATATTTACTCTAATAGTTATGATCATACTTACTTAAAATTTAAATAAGTAAATAATATTTTTATAATATTTACCGGTGATTTTAATTAATTTTATTCATAAGAATTTGGATTAAATTTATATTTATTTTTGGTTTTTAATTTAGATTTTATTTATTGAAATGACAAAATTAGAATGTTTTGAGAGAATTAATTAGCTAGCGATAAACATATAATAAAAAAATACAAAAATATTTTGTTCACACACAAAATAAATCACTAAATCAAGTTTTATGTATGTATATGTATTTATACACGTTAATTTATATATTTTTTAACTAAATAATCAACTACTAAAATAATTAAATTTGTCATAATAAAATAATCAAATTTATAATAGATAAATAATTAATTAAACAGTTTATAGAAGTATGATAAAAAAAGATTATGAGATCTCACATGCATATATTTCTATTGGTAACTAATTTTTTGTATAAATATAGTATCATTGTAAAAGATATTATGGAAGAAACTAAAACCAGCCAATGAGTTATAGTTCAAATTGCATAGTCTCATCATACTCAATTAAGAAGTTGTGGGTTCGAGTCTCATATCTTTGGTAAAAAAAAAAAAAAAACTAAAACCAACCCCAAATATTATAAGCAATAGTTATACTTTTTTTTTTCTTTTAGAGATTAACACTCAAAACTCCTGCAATTTTTTACTATTATCCCATGCATGAATATGTGCACCCAAAAAGTTAAGCTTAATCTAAGTAAAAAGATGCATTAATTATTTAAGATTGTCATTTGCAATCTATAATTAAATTTATAACTGCCGGATGCTTGGTAGTAGATACGTTTTTAACACATTTCTTAAATGGCAGGCAGGACATATATATTTATGAATAATATTACATATTTAAATTTTTTTATTAATAAGTTTAATTAAGTTAATTTTATATAATAAAAATCAGTTATAGTTAATATTATTTTAAATTTTATTACGAAAAAATTTAAAAAATCAGTATTTTTATTAAAATTTGATTAGTACTTAATCAATAAAAAATAAATGAATAATCTCACATCATTAAATATAATTTCACATCATTAAAAATATTAATAATAATTAATTTATAACTATAAATTACAAAATCTATTAACCTCTAACATTTTTTTTATTATTTAACTTGATTCATAAAAAGACTTATACATATAATATTAGTCTATAACATATTATGAGGTCAAATTTGATTAAGCAAATTAAAAATACGCACGCTCCACTTTCATGTTAGTCAACGGAAAAGTTGGTGTATGCCTACACTTACCATTTATTATAAAATATAAACCACTATAAAAAGGTACCTATGTCTATGTCTTATGGATTCACATGTTCAACTCTCGTTTAGGTTTGCAACTTCTTCATATCTTTGAGAATAACATTCTCAAAACTCTTGCAGATTATTATCTATATATAATTTTTTTTAAATCTCCAAATGTCTTGTAATAATAAGGATCTGAAGATTAAGATTTCAAATGTCTTTGGCGATGAACCTGATGCCAATGAACTCTGTGAAATTTTCTTTCAAGCAAATAATGTGCTGAGGACAGATGAAAATCCTAATCTTTCATTTCTACTTGAAGATGAACTTGTTGTGGCTGCAACTCATCATCATCGTCATGATTATAATTATGTTGAGCATATGGCTGATCATGCTCAAGAGGTTGATTCATGGACTAGGATGAATAGTAGCTATGCTGAGGAATTTATTGACATCGTAAACTTTGTAAACTTATGCTTTAGGTAAATTATTCTATGATAATGTAACTTTATATTGTTACCAGATGGAAGTTTTGTAGCAATAATTGAATTGTTTTCGTGCAACTTTGAAATTATGGGTTCAAATTATGAAATTGATGTAATTATCAGGTGTGTGTGATTGATTTTTAGTTTTTTTGAAATGTGTTAATACAGAATATTTATGTATCAGAATGCTCTTTTAATATAATTTTTATTACTCTCGCATTGTTCAATTATAGTTACTTATTATGTTTTTTAGTAAAAGGCTAGGGCCAGTAATTTTGTTAAATTCTGACCAGCATGTAATCAGCAAAAAAAAGTGAGTTATTGGATGAAATCTCACACCAATCTCACACTATTAAAACTATCATTAATGACTATTTGATGACTACAAATACCAAAAGTTACTGGTCCCTAACACTCTTCATTTTGAGATTGAAATAAAAAAGAAATTTTTTTTTACTTCTTTTATAATTAGATTCATATCAGATCGGATTAGATCAACCGAGTACAGATAATAATTTTGAGATGTGTTATCTTCGATCTATTATATATATAGTGTTTATCAAACAACTTGTACTGATAGAGTAGTTAATTCACTCATCTATTTAAATAAGTATTTAAAATTCAAATTTTACATTGTGCATGTAATAACCCATTAACCAATGCCAAATCCTTATCTGCGATGGAATATGGAATTAATCTTTATTGACTGTTTCAATTAAAAAAAAAAGGGTATCATCTATAAAAATGGCATTAAATACTTTTATTCCTACATGTTATTATTACCATTAAAAGTATTTACTACATTAATTTTAATTTATATTATTATATACATTTGTACATTAAATCTTTATATTTTTATCTAGTCTGAAACTTTATAAATATAAACTCTTGCGTATGGAAGATTAATCAAACAATTGGTTTTTCCAATATATATATACAATAAAAATATTATTTGTATATAAAAATTAATCATTAAAATTAATCAATATATATTTATATATAAATATATATAATTTAATTTTTTATTATATATTTAATATTTTAATATAATTTTATATTAATAACTAATTTTAATATTAATTTCAATATACGACTAACATGATTATATATATTTCATTTCTCATGTGAACATGTTTTGTATAAATTCTGCAAGAAATCGTGTTAAGAAGTTAGGAAGGATTAATTAGCTTATAAATCAGGTCGAGAATATATGCAAGTGAGCAGCTTCAAATCCTTCAATTAATTATTTATTTATCTGTTCGTAATTTCCCAAAAAATTATACTACGTAGCCCCAATGCAACTTGCAATTTAATTTTCTAAAAGGAAAAATATCTTGTCTTCACAGGTAAAGTATAATTAATTAAATTGCCTGTTTCACTCTGTATATATATTTCATTAGATTATTGAAGCTATCTACAATCGATCGGCTTCCCGCGGAACTATGTATAATCGGCTTTAAACGGAATTAGTCTTAAAAGTGAGTGAAATCAATTCATGAATTAATTAATCTAATAAACTGAGTTCGTTCATGAACTTATAAGCTAAACTTAAGTAAATTTAAATTCATATATTAAATTAATTAAATTTAAACTTTAATAACCTCAATTAATTAGTTCGTAAATTAATTTGATTATATATATATTACTTGTTATAATTTTTATATTAATAAATATTTTGTATTTTTATATCTGATTATGATAAAGGATATAAATTATGGTTGTAGAAACACAAATTTTTATTTATATAAAATTATGAATCATATTATTATTTGAGCCAACTCGTAAGTTTTTGGTAAGTCTAAGTTTGAGCTTTATAAATAGGCTCAATTATAAATGAATTGAGTTTAATTTTTATGAGTGGAACTTGAACTTGGTCTTCTGACTCAATTCAGTTCGGTTCACTTGTAGTCTTAAGCGGAGCGCATAACTGAATGATAATAAATGAAAAAATATACTAAACTAACTTTTAGTTAGCCAATATTAACTGTATTTAAATTTATAATTTATAATTTAAAATTAAATATTTATTATTTAAGACTTAGAATATAAGATAAATAAATAATTAAAAAATTACTCATATTGATTAAAAAAAATTGGTTGTTACCTATCATTACTCGTAATAAATATATAGAAGCATGTGATTTATACATTTATGAAATATTAATACATGTGAAATTAGTTAAAATATTATATACTTTACATTTTAATTAAAAAGTTTTTATTTTAATTTTAAGGGAAAAACATTTATACGCTGAATTCTTCTCAATTAATGTTACTGCATAAAAATTGAAAAAAAAAATTCTAAAATAAAAAATTTGTAAAGAGAAAAAATAAGAAGTTAATTATTGTTAAATTTATAACATCTATCACATATAAATTTTAAAATTTTAATTTAAAAGTGATTAAACTTTCACTCTCTCACATTAAAAGAGATCAATCTGAAAAAACAGTGTCTATATAGTTCGACTAGCGTTATTATTCTTTAATTTGGAATGTTGGTGTCTTCAATGTACTTAAGGTTGTATTTGTTTTTAAAAAGAAAAAAAAAGACACAAAAAAAGTGTTTTATATTTTATTTGATGATAATTAAATTTAAGATAGAATAAATTATAAAAAATTATACTTTAATTTTTTTAATTTCTCACACAAAATTTAAAAAATAAAATAAAAATATAATTATAAAAAATAATAAAAAATAAAATTATATTTTTTATTAATATATTTGTATAATTCCTATAAAAAAACACAAAATATACCAATTCTATATCTGAAAATATAATTTTTATATCTATATCTCACTCGTCATACATAATTTTTTCTCTCTATTCTCTTTTTTCAATGTTCAATACGTGTATAAATAAACACACCCTAACATATACATGTATAAAGATGTATCAACTCAATATGTATCTGGTTTCGCCTAATGTGATATTTGATATAATAGCAAAGAATACAATACCAAAGAAAATAATGTGATATAATAGAAACACATTATAACTCTAAAGATAAATAATGCTGTTATAATAATGAATCTGAATGTGTAGTCGTAAAAATTAATAAATAATAATAATAAATAAATAAATAAAATGAAAATATTTACTCCTATTTCAATTTTCCCCTCATTATAAAATCAAATGTAACTGAAGTTTGTTGAAACGAAATTGCACTTCTAGGGGGAAAAAACAATTATTATACATATCCTCTTGTTTTTAGTACCCCTTTTGAACTTTGACGATTACTTTTCAAAGCACGTGATATTCAACTGTTCTTATCCAGCTACTATTTTCTATTATTTTTTTTAAACATATTGTGTATATATAAAAAATTAGTTATTAAATTAATTATTTTATAACATATATATTAGAAAATAATATTAAGACCAATATTATAATAACTAATACTATAATAGATTATCAAACAAGTTTAATATTAAATTTATTAACATAACTTTTTGTTAATTTTAAATTTTAAATTTTTTTATTAAATGTTAACTGTGATCATTTTTAAGAAAATTTTATATTAAAATATAAAATATACATTAAAATTTATTAAATAATACATATATTTAAACATAAATAAATATATATATGATAACTAATTTAATCATTAATTTTTAGTATACACGTAATAATTTTTTATGCATCAAATAAAGTAATAGCAATAAAATGGTAAAAAACATATGCTTGCCATCATTGATAATTTACTTACAGAATCAAATCTGATGTTTCGCAGCTTAAACACACATCTCTAAAATAGTTTTGATTATTTTTGAGAATTGAAAATTGAGAATAAAACTCGAAACATTTGATCTACCAGCTAAGCATGTAGATTCTAGTTGCACTAGTAACCTATAGATTTTAACTTTACCATAAAAACATATAGAAGTTAGCAAAACAAAAAAAAAATTGAAAATCTACCCCAAATCCATTATTGATCTTGCTTCTGCTTCACCAAAAAGGCAAAAGGCAAACTTTTATATATATTTGGGATTTTTACTCTAATTTCAGTCTTTTGTGTCACTGGGTTTTCTCATCATATGAATTTTTATATAGATGGGTATATGTTCAATTTAGAAAATTAAAACTTGGGTGAAATTATCATTTTATCTATAATAATATTACACCTTAAAAATTCTCTTATCTGGAAAAAAAAAAAAGATTATTCTATTTTTACCTCCAACCAAACATATTTCTAAAGATAATTTCATAACTAATAATAACATATATGATTTATTCATCTAATGCATGTAATTGATAGTACATAATAATTAATTAAACACAAATCAAACAAGAAAAATACAACTATGTCAGATGATGAGTTAATGTAAGAATCTGGTTATAATAAAAATGCATAAATTAAAATTCTGACAAGTACCTCAAGATCTCACTGAGAATTTTGTCTCATTCATATAGTCAGATCCAGGGTACTAGCCATTTTCCCTTGCTTCTTGCAACAATCTTGTGCTTCCTTCAACTTATTGCTTCTAAGATTATTAGAGGTTGATGATTGAATAGGAGGGTACAAAGATAATGATAGATTGTTATCATCATCATTATTCTTGTTATTATCATCATGATCCTCCAATTCCACTCTTCTTTCTTCATCATCACCATCTATCCTTGAGTTCAATTTTAATGAAAGATCCAAATCAATTTTTTCAGTAGCTAATGATGATGATGATGATGGTGATGCCTTCCTTTTCAATGGCATGATGATGTTATGATTGTTATTATTGTCTTGTGTTCTTGGATTTTGTGATGATAATAATAATGGGGTGAGACCAACATTATTATTATTGCTCAATCTTTTAGTGCATAGGGAGTGATCATGTGCACTACTACTACCAAATGAGAGGAATTCATGATCATCTTTTCTTCGTTCATGGATTTTAAAACTACTATTACTTGTTATTATTGGTTGTTGTTGTTGTTGCTGCTCAATAAAATTGGAAGAAGAACCAACCCGGAAGATGCTATTAGCCCAATTGAAAGGTCTATGCACCATTTTTTCATAGGCACTTGTGAATGAATTATCCCCATATCCAAATCTGTAAAAAATTAAGGAAAGACAATTTATTACTAGTTTGATTAATATTAAGACCAAATTTCAAAGTATTTATTAGGAGAAAATTTGACCTATTTTTAATTCGCTGAAAACTAAAATAGAAATATGTATATTTAGTTTGTGTTTTTATTTTTCTTTTGTTTTCATATTTTTTGTTTTTATAATTTTGTGAAAAAAATAAAAATAATATGAGTGTATTTGATTTATATTTATATTTTTTTTATTTTCAGTTATTTCTTTTTTTTATAATTTTATAAAGCAAAAAGAAAAAAGCAGAATTAAAAATAAAAAATACTAAAAATAAAAACAAAAAATAAAAATACAAACCAAATGTACTTATAATATTTTGATTTCTATCAAAACAGAATATACTAAAAATAAAAAATAAAAACACAAAACAAACCTACCTTAATTTTTCTATCAATGTATTTATATTTTTACTTCAAATACTTACTAATAAATACAGCTTTAACATGTACTTAACATAAGTAAAAAAGATAAGGAACTAATCATATATATATATATAAGATTTAATTATTTTATTAATATCTGTAATTTCACTAAATTTATAATTAATTTTTTGTATTTTTTAATTAAATCTTTACACTACTTTTAGTTTATAATTAAATTTTTGTCAACGTAAAAAATGTTAAAGTTAATAGAATATTTTTTTACAAATTAAACATAATACCAATTAAGAATTTAATTAGATCTTTGATTATATATTTTTTAGAAGAAATATTTTATTAATTTTAATATTTTTAATATGAAAATGATCTAATTATAAAATTATTAAAAGTAATATAAAAATTAAATTAAAAAAATATATAAAAATTTAATTATAAATTTAAAATTATAGAGACTAATAAAGTAATTAAACCTAAATATAACTATGATCTAGATTATACATGTGTACCTGTGGGATGAAATTGTGCTTGGGTTATACCCTTGAAGCATTGGAAGTTGGCTAAGATTATATATATTTCTGTCTCCAGTATCCATAAGACGACTACTATGATGATTGGCCAACACTGTGATACATACAATTAGGACTAATTGCAATTAATTGGAAACCCTAATAAATAATACTAACATGCATTTATAAGTTTATGAATATGCACGGGGCCGGGAAACAAACATTTTGTACCTTGATGATTTGGTTCATCCAATTTTTTGCTTCTAAACATCTGAGAAAAAAAGAAAAGAAAATAAGCAACGAATTATTAAATCAGGCTAATGAGTTAGGATATGCTAAGAATATATATAGATTAAAATAACCTATTATTTGTAATAATAAATCAAAATTCAAAACTAAATATAAAGAGAAAAATCACGAGGGTATACCAAACTTATCTATGTTAATTAATTAATTACCTGTAAATGACTCTTGACATGGGCAATACTTAATCCTTTGATGTTCATCAATTGAAGAACCAGTTTTGGGGTTGCTCCTATTCCCAAGAAAGATAATAATAAATATAAATAATAATATAGCAAAAATTGAAATAATCCAATTAAGAATAATATATATATGGAACTTACTCTCTTGACCTCCAAGTCTTTGAACAGCATGAAGAAATCTAAGGTGAAGATCAGGTGTCCAACGAAGCCTTGGAAACTTGGATCTAACATAAGGCCTTATTTTCTTCTTATCATTATTATTATTACTATTCTCTTCCACTGTGCTATTGCTTGAACACCCTCCTCCTCCTCCTCCATTATTCTTCTTGTTTTCGCATTCGTCGTCGTCTTCTTCTTCTTCTTCTTCTTCTTCCTCAAGGTTTGAAGGGCTTGTCTTGGAACATTGGGATCCATGGCTTTCTTCCATACTTAATTGGAGACTAATAAGGGAAAAAACAAAGAAAGAAATGGGGTTGACTTTTTTGACCCTAGAGGTCAATTAATGGAACCAAATCCACTACTTAAAACCTAATAATAATTGTTCATCCTCCTCCATGCTTTGACACTTAACAAGAGATATACCAAGAAGTAGTAGAAACCCTAGATGGATCTTCAAATGAAATTTAATTAGAACATCTAGCTTCTTCTATCTATTACTCCTTCTATCTATTACTCCTTCTTCTCTCTCTTCTCTTTATGCATATGTGAGTGATGAGGTGATGAATAAAAACATATATGTGTTTTGAATATGCATGGTGGTGATGATGGAATGCAAGGAATATAATTAATAATTTCATGTGAATACAAGACCTTTATTTGTTGCCACTTGAATAAGGAAAGCTATTTTTTGGTGTGACAATAAAGTAATCAATACCGATGAACGGATAGCTAGTCACACTAATATTTTACTATTATATCGCTGGAACGTTTCTATCATAATAGACAAACATGTTTTCTTCTCAATAATATTAATAATAATAATAATAAAATAAGCAGGGCTTTGATTCTTCTCATCATAATATTTTTATGGGTGGATATCTATTTTGATCTTTGATAATTTTTTTAAAAGATTATGAAATTTTTAATTAAAAAAATATTCTTTTTGATTTTTTATATTTAATTTTATAAGATTAATTAACTCCTTTTTCAATGATTTCTCTCTAAAACATATTTATATAATATATTAATTACTAATATATCTTTTATTTAATTTTTATAAATAAAAATAATTTAAAAATAACTAATATTTCTCAGTTTTAGATAATAAATTTAATCAAAGTATTTGAAAAAAAATAATAAAAAAACTAATTAAACTGTCCTTATCCCCAAAAGATCAGATAATAACGAGACTCTTAACAAAAAAGAATCTGTCAATTCTAGTTGGTTTTTAACGAATAAATTAACAGTTTAATATGTCATGTAAATTTATTCTATTAATACAAAAAAAAAAAAATATTAACAGAGAAATTAATTTAATCAGTCTCACAAAAATAAAAATTAAACACCAAAAATAATTTTTTTTTAAAGGTCTCGTTATCTTTTAAAATAATTGTCAACACCATTTAAATTTTTTTTTTTATTTACCGATACTGGCTAGCTTAGCCCTGTTTTTCTGAAAATATAAAGAAATGAACAAGTATTAGGTTAAGTCCCCAAATTTCCGGGACAATATGAAGTTAATACAAGTAAGTTGTTGTTTGTTCTAGTTTCATTCTTTAAAAAAATATATATATATATTTTAGGCGTCATATTTCTTTATATATAATCTAATAAAAAATTAACAATATACAATATTTGGCATGTCATTGTATAGTATATTATATTATGTAATTATTATGCATGTAATTCTATTTTAAAGTAAAAAATCTAACGGAAAAAATAACAATAATTAATAAAATTAACAAAAAATACCAAGTATTTTAATCAAACTAAAAACTGTTATTATATAATAAATTTTTTTATGTTAAATAATATTTATTTAAATATTTTAAAAAATATTTTCAATGTAAAAAAGTTTACACTGATAAGTGATAACCAAATATATTTTCCTACATTAACAGAAATAATTATTTTTTATAAAATTTATTTAAACATATCTAAATGAATGTTGTTATAAAATATTTAAATTGTTCAATTCATTTACTACGCATTGTAGAAATAAATTATCATAAAATATTCTAAATTTTATTAATTATTTCATTAAAAAATCATAATAACATATAATGCAAGTATTTTTAAAAAGTTATCGTTTGACAAGCTTTAATTTTTTTTATGTAACTATTAATTTATATTGAAATTCATTTATTAACAATATCATTTATTAAAAAATCTAATTAGTAAAATATAAAAACAAAGTCACAATATCCTTTTATGTAATTAGAAAAACAATTAAATACGTTTCCCCTTACTTAATAACGTTAGCAATGTTTTGGTGTTTAATGGGGTTATATCATGGATAAATTGACACAATGTATTAACTGTAGAGTCTATACTAAATAACAATCAAAGTCATACTGTATAAAATCCTATCATAGTTAATATGACATATCAAACACCCACCTTTTGTTTGATGGAGCTTTATATAGGAAAACCTTGAGTTATTATATATGGATCAAATTCTTTTAAAACGAGAAGTTAGTAAAATGGTAAAATTAGAAATTAATTATTCTCAAATTAAGATATTAGAGCACATATTTTATAAAAATTATAAAATCAATTGTAATGAGAAATTCTAAGAAATTAACTATAACATAAGTTAACTCAGTTAACTCTTCTTTGTTTTTAATTTTAAAATTTCAGAAAATAAGGGTAGAGAGGAGTTGTTTTATTTTTTTTTATGTAACTAGCGTATTTTTTAAGTAGTTGGTTATAATTGGCCATACTTCAAATTAGTTTTTTAGCAAAATTTAATAGTAATTAATTTTTTACTTTATTACTTTACTAATTTTTTCACTTTAAAGGATCCAAATTCATTATATATATAGAGACCATATATTAATTGTCCATGCGCTCTGCAGGGAGAAAAGAGAGGAGAGGCAAACAAAGGGCCGCCAAATAGCAGCTGTTGTTTTATAATTTTGTGGCGGTTATAAATCGTTGCAAAACACAATCATTTGAAAATTATTGTTTTCTTAAGGTGTAAGAATTAGAGTTGGTGACAGTTTTTAACAATTGCTGGTATAACTATAGCTGATGTATTTAGATTATTTTTAAATTAACAGAAAAATGCATATTTAGTTTTTAAAAAAATATTGATGCATGTTAAAACAATGTTTATTATAAAAAGATGTAGATGTACGAGATTGATACAAGAAAAATGAGTAATTCAGATTATTTGAAATAGATAAAAAATAATAAAAGTTTATTCCTAATTTCATTTTTTATTTCACTCAACAAAAATTATAAGTATTTCAATTTTTTTATTATTGTTCGTAATATATATATATATATATATATAAATATGTTTTAAGTGGATATGTTGAACCAATAACCTGCAAAAAATTCTTAGCTACTAAAAGAAGATTATTAATTAATAATTTAATATATTTTTTTACATAAAAATTAATTTTATTTTAAATTATCATCAAATTATATAATAATATTACATCTTTTTTGTAATTTACATGTAGAGTTAAATACCCACAAATTAAAAATAGATAAGATTAAAGTTAAAATATTCTCAACTCACATATAGAATTAGAGTTAGATCTAAACTCTATTTTATTCAACTCATTTCCACTCCTAAGTCCGAAATAATCAAAGAACAAATATAGAAAAAAAGCACTGCTCTTTCTCCAAATTTAATTACCTTAATTGACTCCTTATTAGTATTCCAATAAACCCATTAACCTATAAAATTTATAATGTAATAAATTCGTAACAAGATCAATGTTTTATTAGTGAAGAACACACACATAGAGAAAATTATCGGAGCATGTGTGTATGACATGACAGTGATCTGTGACTTGGATTTCTATGGATTCATATGTGTTGTGCTGTCTATGCGTAAAGAAAATAAAACCAAATAAAACAGATCCAATGGTCCAGATCACGTGTCTCTCAAAAACACACAACACATCATAATAATTTCAAATATTTTTCTGTTCAATCGGGAATCATGGAGCTAGGTTTCTTCTCCTATGAATTTATTTTTATTTTTTCTTTCAAAACGATAATAAAATAGTCAAAATTATAATTATGATCAGTATATATTGTTCTTTTAAATTAATAGTTCTCTACAGTATATATAAAAAAAAAGATTACTCCTTATACATGTCTAGCAGTAAATGCCTTAACAAAATTTTGAAATTCAATCCGTAGAGCAACTTAACTTTATTACAAGAAATTTTTGTTAGTTTAAATAATTTTTATATTTAATTCACAAACAGTCTGAAAAAATATTAGAATAACTGACTCAACTCCAAAACTAGCCAAGAGATGAAGAGAATTAAAAAATATGATTAAATATTGGCGGTTAATCCAGTCATAATTATAGAATAATAAAATCTCATGTCAGCTTAAATACCTAAATTAAATGGATTATCTCCATAAATTATATATAAAAATTTACCCAAACTAAAATGAATATCTAGATATATAAAACTTATAAATTTAAAATATACTAATGAAGTAATGAAGCTTTTAAAAACCAACTTATAAATATTTATTTAATATAAAACTAACTTTCTTTTTAAAAAAAACTTACATTATAGGGAAGTAACAATAGTTTCAATAAAATTATAATAATAACAAATGCAATCCATCTCTTTACACCTCGGCAATATCTTATTACAAAAAAAAAAAATGTTAAAACCATTATTAGGCTACAACCTTATTTCTTTTCCACTTTAATTTGGGGGAGAGGAAAGAATGCTTTTGAGTTGGTAAATAGGACCCTTTTCATTCCTCACACGTGCATGACCGTGTGGCCTTCCATGCATGCATGGAACGTGATCCAGATCAACAAAAGCTAATCAGTGAAAGCAAAATTTACATTACTTTTTAATTAATCATCACGAGGTTCTTGATAATGTTAGGTTCTGCAGGTATATTAATTCTCTCCCCTTTATAATCCTACCCATGGGAAACAAATTATATATCCATTAATGAAACATCAACCACTAACAAATAATATAGGTAAATAATATTTTCAACAAAATTATTATGCGATGATATGTAATATGTATATAAAAAATTAGTCAATAATTTGAAATACATATTTTATATCTCATAAGATTTATTATATTAGTTGTAAACAAATTTAATTATTGCACTACAAAAAATAATCAAATAATAACAACTTATTTGAATGGATACCAGAACTTTGGTCGCTAAATTATATTTAACGACTAATTTCGGTCATTAGCCTTTAAGGACCGATTTTAACAATTAATTTTTAACAAAGAGCCACCAAACCCATGCCAAATTATATCAGTCACTAAATGACTATCAAAATTTTAGTTTTTAAATCGGTCGCTAAAAGTCAATTGTTAGATAAATAGATTATTAGTAACAATTTAACATATATAATTTCAATAGTTACTAATTTGGTCGCTGTATTTTTTGTTGCTAAATAGGTTGTTAGTATTGATCACTAAATTAGTTATTACTGCTTTTTTAAATATAAATTTTTACTATATTTCACATGTAGCAGGAATAAAACTTGATTTTTAAATATAATTGTAAATGAACAAAATATAAAAATAAAAAAAAATAGACCTATTTTTTCATATAAAAACCAAATAACATTTCACAATTTCCATATAACTAATAAGCAAAAGTAATGTTTATATAACCAATTACTTAATCATCCAAATGTCTTAATTATTAACGGGTTCTGCTAGAGAATTAACTAGGAGGTAATTAATTAGAGCTAACTAATTAAAAAATAGGAAATCTGTTATAAAAAAAAATAACTTTTTACTACTCTAATTTTTTAAATTTTAAAATAAAAATATAAAGATTGGCTTGAGTTTGGCTTATGTTGTAGTTGATTTCCTGAATTTTTTCAATTACTAACTAATCATACTACTATGAATATATAATTATCATCACTCTTTGGAAGATTGCTCACCATCATTGGTCATCCTCGCTTTCATTTGTTTCTTCATCCCATAATTGAAGAATCAAAATCTCAAAATTCAGCTTTTTCATCGTAGCAATTGGTTATTGAGTTCATTTTCTACTTCTCCAATTTAGTTGTCAAAGCATTATTTTTCTCTTGCAATTTCTCAACTATTTCTTCATTTCTTACCTTTGCGAACTATTCAGATAATTGAGAACTAGAATCACGACAACTAAACTATGGTGATGACAGTAAATCAGTCGTTAATTTTTAATTTAATGACTAAATAGAATGACTTTAGTGGTAATCGTTAAATCATTTGCTAAATAAAATTCATAATTACTAACTCACTCTACATGATTTACATTACTCTCTACAGACATGAATAATAATAATATAAGACTTGGGATAAGTATTGTTTTGGTCCCTAACGTTGAGGGTCAGAATCGAAACCGTCTCCAACGTAATTTGTGATTTAAAATCATCCTTAACTTTTTTTTTTCGTATTAAAATCGTCATTTTAATTTTTTTTGGACAAAAATGTCCTTCACTACCATCAGCACCTTTACCTTCACCACCACCAACACCTTTACCTCCACCACCAGCAGCAGCACCATTACCTCCACCACAAAAAAAATAACATTGATAAAATCAACATAAATTCAACAAATCTAGGAATCAGAAATTCAACAAATCAACACAAATTCAACAACCAAATTAACACACAACAACAATAAAATCAGAAAACAACAAATCAAAATCAGAAGCAGAGGCAGTCACAGAAGCAGAAGCAGAAGCAGTCACAGAAGCAGATGCAAAAACTCAAGCAGAAGCAAATGCAGAAGCGAAGCAGAAGAAGAAGCAGATTCAGAAGAAGCAGATGCAGAACCATCGGCGCTTGACCACCCATCACCAGCAGCGGTGACGGAGCGTGCGAGGACCGGCAACGCACTCCACCCTTGGATCCCTCTCTCTCCTCGGCCACCCATCACCCGCGGACCGGTGACGGAGCGTGCGCGGACCGGACCAGCTCAGCCTCGGATCCCTCTCTTTCTCCTTTGCGTGCCGCCCTCCTCGCATCGGGCTTCTCTTCCTAGCGACGCACTCCACGGCGGCAGAAGCATGCATGAACGGTCCTCCCCTCTACCAGCGCTCCCTCTCTCTTTCCCCTCTTCTCTTCTCCCCCGTCGCAGCCCCTCTCCTTTCTTCTTTCTTTTGGCGACGGCGACGGCGACGGCAGCTCCAAACTTTGTCGGCGCTAGCCGGCGCCGTCCCCTCCCCCCTTCCCCTCCCCTTTCCCCTTTCCCCTTTCCCCTCCCCCTTCGCGTTTCCTCCTCCTCCCCCCCCCAAACGCGTTTCCTTCCCCTCCTCCCAAAACGCGTTCTTTTATTTTTGTTTTTTAAATTTATAATTTTTTTATTAAAATAGGGCTATTTTAGGAATAAAATTAAAAATTTTATTAAAATGTCGATTTTAATACGAAAAAAAAAAGTTAAGGATGATTCTAAATCACAAATTATGTTGGAGATGGTTTCGATTCTAACCTTCAACGTTAGAGAACAAAACAATACTTATCCCTATAAGACTTAGTCTAATATTATTATAAAAATATTTACCCCAAAAATATAGGATAAGATACATAAATGATTATATATTTATACGTTCGCTCACCAAGAACATTACAAAAAGATTGCTAAATTGCAGCTCTTTTTTTTTTTTTTTTAATAGCGGTTTTTAATTTTCGCAAAATGTGTTATAACGACTTTAAAAATTAATGTAATTTTGTATCATGTTATTAGATTGCAGCGATTTTTATAGAGTCGATGTTACCTAAAAAAATATTATAAAAGACTACTTTAACTCTACAATTATCAAAATAAAAAATATATTTTATCCTATCACTATTAATTCATTCTCATAAAAATGAAAATGCTAAAATAATTAGCTACGTTGTTACTTATTTTATATTGTTGTAAAAACCAAGCCTACTCACCATTGTGTGATAGCACAAATTTCAAAAAGAAAATAAATTTATATAAAAAATGTAGGTGTTTTTGTATTACTTGCTAGTAATTAATTATATTTAAGAATATGTTAGAAAAGATTCACTGCATGCAACTTGAACATGCTAGCTAGGAGTATGAGGTCAACGCTCCACAGTCCAATTGTGTCCTTTTTCTTCAGTTTTATATGTTTTTAATTTCTATCTCAAATAATCATAATTTTGTTAATTGATACAACAAGCTACATTAGAGTGCGTGACCCTACTTATTCGGATCTAAACTTCATTATTATCAATTGAGAATGAGCATGTCTGTCGTTTTATGACAGTATTCTGCTAAATCAATAAATTATGTACAAATGGAATTATTTAAGCATTATAAATCTTTCACCAAATATAAATTAATATTAAACATCATGCAATCATGCATCCTTAATATATGAATTTATTATTCTGCATTCGTACGTAGCGTGTATATATACGCCTTACACATGCTAGTATTATACTACGAACTACAACGATAACTAAGTTAATCCAAGATATTTGCCAAATTAAAGAAATAGTACCAAGGTAGCGAATCCATCGGGCTAAACTATTTATTCAGTTTAAATAGCAGACTTTGGTCTCTAAAATTATATTTATAAAAACTAGACGTTAAGCAGACTTGACCTAATTAATTTGAAAAATAATTGGTTCAATAGACTATCTTAGCTTGACGATTCATTTAAAAAAAAAATTGGCATCTTTTAAAAAAATTCAACACTTTTTTCATTTTTTTAAGGGTAAAATATATTTTTTTATTTTTAAAATTTGTTAAAAGTTTTAAAAATACTCTTAAATTTTATTTTATTTCAATTTTATCCTAAAAATTTTCGATTTGTATCAAATATATATCTAATAACTAATTTATTAAAAGGTATCATATATGAACTTAGGTGATGAAAGTTCAAAAAAAAAGAGTAGATGAAGAAGAAGAGTAGAGGAAGAAGAAGAGAAGAGAAACTAAATCTATAGTGAGTGATTTAGTTTGTGATTGAACAGCAACAATGACAATGAGAGAATGAACCTTTTATAGATATAGATTAGTTCTAGAGTCTTTATTTTAGAAGATTTTAACAGCTAACTAATTCTAACAAATTATAAACAGAGAGTGCTGCAATTAACTCTTAACAGACTTAAAAATAGAAAGATAAAACTAACGGTAAAACTAACTGCTGCTTTAGTTACTTGGGCTTTAAGACACTTAACTTGAGAACTACACTCCTATCATCATCTTTATTGTCTTTTTCTTCTTAAAGTCCTATTATCATCTCTGCTTTCTTCTTTTTCTTAGGCAATTAACTGTTCTATCTCTTTTTTTTCTTAGGCAATTAAAGACTATAGCAATCAACAATAAGCTATAGCAGTCAACAATCATGAAATTAGCAGTCTTCTCTCTTGAGTTCTTCTCTTTGCTCTGTAGTTACTGTCATTGTTCCTTGACCCATTTTCTTCATTGTTCCTTGATTCTCCATTTGCACTGTCTAGATCCTCAATGCTCAGTTTAGTTATAAAGCTGAGAAAATTATCAGAGGACACTACCTTTGTTAGAATGTCAACTACTTGCATAGTCTCTGGAATGTGACTCACCTTAACGTCTTTGTTATTCACATGATCTCTAACAAAATGAAAATCTATCTCAAAGTTCTTTGATTTAGAGTGTAAGATTGGGTTGGCAGCCAGTAAAACTGCGTTCAAGTTGTCATAGTAGACCATATGTGCCTCTTTTGGTGGAAACTGCAAATCAATCATTAGGTTCTTCACCCAAATTAGCTCAGCTACTAGACCTACCATACTCCTGTATTCAGCTTCTGTGCTTGACATTGTCAATGCTGTTTGCTTCCTTGAAGCCCATAAAACCAAATTTGAACCAAGAAACACACAATACCCACTTGTAGATTTTCTATCACCAGGGTTGCCATCCAAATCTGAGTCACTGTATACAGTGATTTCCATGGAATTAGCTTTCTTCAAGAGCAGACCATGGTTTGTTGTGCCTTTGAGGTACCTGAGTATTCTCTTTACCATTTTTTAGAGAACATCTAAAGGAGCTTATACAAATTGTGATATTTTGTGTACACTATATGAAATCTCAGGTCTTGTCATAGTCAAATATTGCAGGCTACCAATTATTGACCTATAGAGCTGAGGATCATTGAAGTTAGAACCACCAAAAGCTGATAGTTTCACTATTGATGGTAGAGGAGTATGACAACTTGAGCATCCTTCCATATTTGCTTTCTTTAGTACTTCATTAATGTACTTCTATTAAGACAGAAGCAACCCTCCATCACTTGTTTTTGCTACTTGAATACCAAGAAAATAATGAAGCTAAGGTCACCCATGTCGTTGAGTGCAAACCTTGCATTCAGCCTTTCAATTACTTTTTTTATATGCACCTCAGACTTTCCTGTGATGATTATATCATCTACATACATCAACACAAAAGTTTTCACTCCATTCATCTTTCTTAAAAATACTGACACATCTAATTTTGTTGCTTTGAATCCAATTCTGCTAATCCATTGGCCAGTTTGTGATACCACTCTCTGGGAGCTTGCTTCAACCTATAGAGTGTCTTGGTTAGTTTGCAAACTATCAATGAGTCACCTTTTTCATCCTTTAGGCTGCTTTGATAAACCCCATTTTTATGGTTTATCTTGTGCTTAATTTAGGGGATTTTATGACCCTTTACCTACATTTATTCAATGAAATAGCATGGTTTCATGTTTGTCTCCGAATTTGTGCTTAAGTGTGAAAACATGCTTTTTAGGCCCTTAATTGCTAATTTTGATTCACCTTTGATTCCACTAGATGCCTTGATGTGTTTGTTGGCAATTTCAGGTTGAAAAGGTTAGGAATGGATCAAAGGAATGAAGAGAAAAGCATGCAAAGTGGAGAAATCATGGAAAGCCAAAGATTTGGGAGGCACTCATCGACGTGCACGCGCAATGGATGCGCACGCGTGGATCATAAAAACTCCAGAGACGCGTACGCGTGCTGTACGCGTACGCATCGGTGTTGGCACGTGATTTTTAAGTGAAATCGTGCCTAGCAAATTCAGAAGTGCCCTTGGCCCAGTTTGGAGCTGAATTTTGGCAGGAAAAGGTTAAAAGGACCAAGGATTGAAGGGGTTCACATCTTTTACTCACTTTTAGTTTCTAGTTTTAGGAGGAGGTAGTTTCTAGAGAGAGAAGCTCTCTCTTCTCTCTAGAATTAGGATTAGGATTAGGTTAATTCTTCTCTAGATCTAGGTTAATTTCATGCTTTGATTTATTTTTCCTTTTGTAATTCTTGTTCTTCTACCTTCTCTTTCTCTCTCTCTAGTTTAGTATTTAATTCTTGTAATTCTCTACTTTTATGTTGATGCACTTTTGTTTCCTCTATTTTTCTTTTAATACAATTTATGATTCATATTCCTTTATTGTTGAATTGCTTTGTTGTTGTTTAATTCCTTGCAATTGAGTAGTGTAGATTTACTTTTCTTGTAATTTGATTTTACTTTCCTTTTATTCCTTCCAAGTGTTTGACAAAATGCTTGGAAGGATGTTAGAGTAGAATTTTATTTCTTGGCTTGGGAAGGTAACTTAGGAATTCTTGAGTCACTAATGTCCAAGTGATTGATGATAATTGGTAGTCATTGACTCTAGCTCTCATTAATTCAATTAGTGAGTGGCTAGGACTTATGGACTTGGATTGGTGTAGCTCATTTGACTTTTCTTTACTTGTTAGAGGATGACTTAATAGGATTGATCCTTGCAATTATGATGTTGTGGTTAGTGATAAGGATAGAGATCCTTGACCACCAAACCTTGTCAAGACCTCTTTTTACCATTTAATTTTCATTGCCATTTACTTTTCTTGTTTCTTATCCAAAACCCCAAAATATACAACTCATAACCAATAACAAGAACACTCTATTGCAATTCCTAGGGAGAACGACCCGAGGTTTGAATACTTCGGTTATTTTTATAGGGGTTTATTACTTGTGACAACCAAATTTTTGCATGAGAGGATTATTTGTTGGTTTAGACACTATACTTGCAACGAGATTTCATTTGTGAAATTCTACACCATCAAAAATTCATTCATCATGCTTCATATATACTTCTTCCATTAAATCTCTATGTAGGAAGGTATTGTTTACATCCAATTGCCTAATTATCCATGACGTAGCCAGAGCAATTGATAGAAGTAGCCTGATTGAAGTGGGTTTGACAACTGGACTGTATGTCTCAGTGAAGTCAAAACCTGGCCTTTCCGAGTACCCTTATGCCACCAGTCTTGCCTTGTATTTTTGCAATAAACCATCAGAATGTATTTAATTCTGATCACTCACCTGCTTCCTATTGCTTCTCTATTTGGGAAAAGATTGACTAGTTCCTAGGTTTTATTCTTCATCAGTCCTTCATACTCCAGATCCATAGTTGCTTTCCATTCTGGGGATTGCAATGCTTGCTGTACATTTCTTGGCTCCACACTAGCTAAAAATACTCTTGTTTTGAAGATACCAGCCTTGCTTCTGGTGATCATGGAGTCTCCATTCACTGTTGCTGCTGTTGTAAGTGCTTCTTCATCAAGTGGTAAGACAATTTCTATGTCATTTATAGGTATTGAAACAGGGGTTGTTGATGCTACTGGTGGTTTTTGTTGAGGTGTTACTATTTTAATTGATTATTCAATTATGTATTTGCTGCTTTGAGTATTATCTAACAGATGTTGTATGTTCTGAATGTTGTTTGTGGTGCCTGTCACTAATTGTAATTGTTGTTGCTGCTGTCTCTCTTTATTAATGATCAATGAAATTGTGGAACTCAAATACTGCTGCTGTTGATTTGCTAGTGCTAATTGTTGCTGTTGCAGTCTATCTACACTATTGATTGGGGAAATTCTTGGAATTGTTGGAATTGCTGATCTTGATATTGAAACATGCTAATGTTCTGCTTGTGCTAATTATTGTTATTGTCTGGCAATATTGATTAAGGAAATTGTGGAATTCAAATACTGCTGATACAAATTTTCTAGTGCTAATTGTTGATATTGCTGTCTATTTTTATTATTGATTGAGAGTTCTTGGAATCATTGCGATTGCTGAACTTGATACTAAACCATGCTGTTGTTCTGCTTGTGCTAATTGTTGCTGTTGTCTGCTATTATTGATTGAGGAAATTCTTTGAATTACTAGAACTATTGAACTTGATATGAACTATACTGCTACTGCTGTCTACCTTCACTTGTTTGTGCTAATTGTTGTTACTGCTTTGTTGGTACTAGTTTTTGTTACTGTTGTCTTGATACTAAATTAGGATATTGTTGTTGCTGTCTACTTTCATTTGTTTGGGTCAATTGTTGATGTTTCTGTCTTGAGACTGAAGTATACTATTGCTATTGATTAGTTGATACTAGTTGTTGTTGCTGTTGTCTTGAGATTGAAATAGAATGTTGTTGTTGTCTACCTTCATTTTCCTAGGTTAATTGATGCTGTTGCTGTCTTGAGGCTGAACCATTTAAGGTTGAACTATACTACTTTGTTGGTATTAGTTGCTGATGCTACTGTCTTGAGGCTAAATTAGTTTGTTACTGCTGCTGTCTATCTTTATTATTGACTAAGGAAATTTTAGGAATCATTGAAATTGCTATCCGTCCTTAGCTGCTTCTTTAAAAGGGAATCTGTCTTCAAAGAAAATTACATTTGGAGTTGTAATAATTTTTCTTTGCTGAGTGAGGCATTTGTATCCTTTCTGAGTTGTTCCATAGCCAACAAATGTACAGGGTGATGATTTGAAATCCAACTTGTGCTTGTTGAGCTTGTTGAAGGGTCTTTGGTGAGGAAAGCATAAGCACCCGAACACTCTTAGATTCTCATAGGAAGGTCTCTTCCCAAACAACTTCTCTGTAGGTGATTGTCCATTCAAAACTGGTGTAGGTAGCATATTGATTAACTTGGCAACTGTTGTAAAAGCTTCTCCTTGAAACTTGGTAGGCATTGAAGCTCCAGCCAGCAACGTTAGCTCTATTTCAACTACATGCCCGTGTTTCCTTTCTGCTGAGCCATTTCGCTTATGCACATGCGGACAAGAGAACCTATGACAAATGCCTCTTTTCTGAAAAATCTTCGATAAACTAATATATTCAGCAGTATTGTCACTTTGTACCATATTTAATTTTGTGTTTAATTACAACTCAATAATTTGTTGCAAGCGATTAAAGATTGATTTCAATTGAGCTCTAGATTCAAGAAGATATATCTAAGTAAACTTTGAGAATGCATCAATAAAATTCACAAAGTACTAATTTTTATTATTGTCAGATATGGGTGCTGAGCCCCAAATATCTGTGTATACAAGTTCTAAAGGCTTTATGTACATTGTTTGTGAGATAGGAAAGGATAATTGGTGTGATTTACCAATACAACAACCTGGATATTCTAGTTTATCAATTGTAAAAGAGAGATTACAAATGTTAAGAAATTTAGACATGACACTTTTACTTGGTTGCCCTAATCTAGATGCCAAAGAAGAAACTAATTCAAGCTTTTTAATGAAAAAGCATAGGCTGCTGGTGTATGTGTATGTGCATGTGCATGTGCAGGTGCTGGTGTGTGTGCAGTGATGAACTTGACAAATTTATACAATTCCGTATCCACATTTTCTTGAAGAATAACTGCCATGTTTTCCTATGATTTGATATAACATTTATCAGCATGGAATTCAAATAATACTTTGTTATCACAACAAAATTGATATACACTCATCAAACTCTTAGTGATGGCAGGTACATGTAACAATTTTCTCATCAAGAATAACCTAGAGCTCAAATTAGACTTAAAACACGAATTACAAAAAAAAAATTGATTTGCAAACATGTTCCATTGCCTATCACAACTTGCTCATCTCCTTCATACTCCTGTTTCTCCATCAAATTCTGCTCATCATGTGTCATGTGGTATGTAGCACCTAAATTCAGGTACTAATTTGGATCTTGAATGGTTGCTGGAGTTGCTAGCTGATGCGTGAGCATCTTTTCTATCTTTTCCTGGTGAATTTGCATTCGAATTGTTAAGTTTAATCAAGATTTAAATATCTTTTAGCCACTATAGATGCTACTTTGAGTTGTGTGTAATTTTGTTTATTTCAGGTAGCATTCGGATGAATTTGATGGAGTTTCTATAGAAAAAGAGAAGAAAGTGAATGATGCTGTCAACTCTGATCTCCTTGCACTCCAACGAAAATAACTTGAGCTACAGAAATCCAATTGATGTAATTCCAGTGGCATTGGAAAGCTAACTTCTAAAGCTTTCCAACGATATAAAATAGTATACACTTGGTATGGTCAAGGTGGCGCCTAACTTGGAATTCCTCAAGTTAGGTGCCAGAACCACAAACTCCACAATAACGTTCAGCCAAGGTGGCGCCTAACTTGGAATTTCCCAAGTTAGGTGCCATATGAAGGGAGCAGCGTCCAAGCCTCACTGCCATAGTGGTGCCTAACTTGGAATCTCCAAGTTAGGCGCCAACTTTGAATCAAGACATGGTCCCAGCGCATGATGAAGCAAGCAACGAAGATCTTTATTAATTTTTTATTAAACTTTAGTTTATTTTAAAATAGGAAAATATATTATTTAGTTTTAGAAAATATATTTTACATTACTTAGAATTAGATATAAAAAGGAAAAAGAATCAGCCCTTCGGTCTCTTCTCTTCTCTCATACCGCATTTCGCACTTTACAGTTTTTCAGAATCCATGTTTTCTCTCTGAACCATGAGCAACTAAACATCCACTATTAAGGTTAGGAGCTCTGTTTGTTGTATGGATTAATACTATTACTCTTCTATTTTAATTACTATTTTTATTTCAATTTCAAGAATTTGTTTTCGTTCTTCATCTTATGAGTCTGGGTGGAACGGAAGTATGACCCTTATTCTATTTGAGTTCTTGTGAATCTCGGGAGAGTTATCTCTAGAGGATCGTCTCGCTTGAACAACAGGCTCGATTGTGGTTCTCTAGAGAGTCTCACTTGAACAATAGCTTTAAAATAATTTCTCCTAAATTTCTAATTATCTAGAGTGAACGGGATACGTGACATATAATCCTCTTATATTTGGATAATTAGGGTTTTTGTGGCACACAAACTAGTTTTGAACTTAACCCTCTAATTGGAATCAAGTGACCAAGGAATTGGCGGTTGATGAAGGTTAGAGGAGACTAAAAAGGTCTAAGAAATTAGGGTTTAGTCACATATAGTTTGCCATGAATTGAATCTTGCATGATTAAAATAGTTGGTAAGAAAAGTTAATCCAAAAAATAAATATCTCCAAAACCTTAACTGTTTTACTCATATATTTCACAACCCGTTTACTGCTTGCTTTTTTATTTTCTGACTTTACTGTTTAATGCAATTGAATTCTCAAAACACTAATTTTTGTTTGTCTAACTAAGTAAATCACGCAATCATTGTTGCTTAGTCCATCAATCCTCGTGGGATCGACCTTCATTCACTTGAGGTAATACTTGGTACGACCCAGTACACTTGCCGGTTAGTTTGTGGGTTATAAATTCCACACCACTAGCATATTGCTAAAGTTAGCCTTAGGTTGAGATATATGATTATTGTAGTCTTCTTCATTGTAGCCTGCATTATACTGCTCCTCACTGTACCTGTACTAGCATGCATGTCTTTGCTGTGTGACCTATTCAATCACATATTTGACATTGTGGCTTATCATATTGAGGCCTTTTTCCCATGTAATTTCTTCCCTGATTGTAACTCCTTGCATCAGCATAGTTTCTTGAATCATTGTAGTTTCTTCTTCCATACTATCCTCTTTCATAGTCAAAAGAGGACTGATCTTGTGTTGCTCTACCTCCCTTGAATGATCCTCTATCTCCATTATATGATTCTTGCATCATTTTGCCACCAGTATTTGAGCTTATGCTTCCTTTATACATGCGTCCACCTCTTCCTCGAAAACCACCTCTAAATCTACCTCTCAATTGCTGATTTTGTCCAGGCTAAAAGTGCTGAGATAGATTAGCTTGAACAAATGCTCATGGTCTTCAAAATTTTGCTAACATACTTTGATGTGCTAAGAGTAACGCTTCTAATTCACCTACAACTATGCCTTGAGATCTTATTGTGGTTAGAACAGAAGTTATTAACGATGAGTATTCTTCAGTCAAACCGTTCAGGATTGCTTGACATGGTCACTTTTTTTTATAGACTCTTCTACAAAAGCTAATGCATCTATTATTCCTTTTATTGACAGGACATATTCAGTAACAGAAGCATCAATTTGGATAGTACTCAACTTGTTCTTTAACTGCATTACCTTGGCTTTAATTTGAGAAGAGAAATGATCTTCCAATTTCTTCCAAACTTGACATGTATTTATGCATCCAACCATTCTTGTTGTGAATGGTTTACTTATTGAAGCTAACAACCATGACTTGAGGAGTGCATCTTGCCTTTTCCACTTCTGAAACTCTAGGTTCACTGTACCAGCTCCACCATTTTTTTATGCTAGAAACTACAGAGGTATTTCTTCTCCTGTGATATGATTCAACATGTCATTTCCTTTAATTATTGACTCTGCCTGATTTTTTCACTGTAGATAGTTATCCTCATCTAATTTCATTGAAATTAGTGTTTTGTAGTGAGTCCTTGCGCCATCGTGATTGAGCTTCAACTGAATCAGACCTGATTTTTTGAATTTTACGAAAACTATGGTACCATAAGCTCTGATACCATGAAATGTATCATGAACTTAGGTGATGAAAGTTCATAAAGAAAGAGTAGAGGAAGAAGAAGAAGAGAAGAGAAACTAAATCTGCAGTGAGTGATTTGGTTTGTGATTGAACAGCAACAATGATAGTGAGAGAGTGAGCCTTTTATAGGTACCTATCAGTTTTAGAGTCTTTTAGAAGATTCTAACAGCTAACTAATTCTAACAAACTCTGAATAAAGAGTGCTGCAATTAGTTCTTAACAAACTTAAAAACAGAAAGGTAAAACTAACTGCTGCCTCAGTTACTTAGGCCTTAAGACAATGACTTGAGCATTACACTCCTATCATAATTTTTCAAAATATTTAGGACTAATTCAGTAACAATTTTACAAGAACAATCTTCAACACAAGTAAATTAGATATAGTTGTTATGCATTATTGCTGGGTTGATCCTAAACTTTTAAAAGTTTAGCTGTCATAGATAGATGTGAATCGAAAACTTTAGGGATAAAATTGAAGAAAAATAAAATTTAGAGATATTTTTAAAATTTCTGACAAACTTAAAGGATAAAAAATTATACTTTACCGTTTTTTAATCTGACTTAAAGTCCCGACCTATCCACTAAAAAACTCTAATTGTTTAAGGATTTTTTTTTTACCCAAAAGTGACTATTTTTGTCCAAAAAATAAAATTGGTGTTTTCAACCAAAGTTCTTTTAAAAAAAAAAAAAAAAAAGAGTCAGTTTATATAATTTGTTAGACTGACCATAAAAATATTTTTTGAATTACTAAACTAAAGAAATTAGATTGATGACTAAAAGTAATAACAAAAAAAAAATTGTTGGCCGTTGAGTATTTCTCTATTCTTATTTATTAATGAAAATAAAAAATTAAATGATAAAATAATAAATAAATTAAAATAATTTTAAAAAGAATTACTGGAGTTTTCAAAAATTTTAGCTACTAATCTTTGTTTAATCGTGGATCTCATGATAATCCTTCTTTGGTTAGTGCTAGATTTGCAATGGAATCTTATGTTAGTTGCTAAGTTCCCGCGCAAATCTGCTAAATTATTGTTAGCATAAATCATAGTTCAAGAACCAAAGGAAAATTGTGAAAGCTCAAGGAGTTCAACTGTTCAAGGAACCAATTATTTATCTGTCATTAAGTGTAATTTTAATGGGATATTTTTTTAAATATCAATTTTGACTTCTACGATAATTGAATTGATTTAAAATTAAAATTTATATTAGATATCATCTTTAAAATCATACTGATATTAATAAGAAAATACTATATAATTTTTTTAAAAAAATAAGTAAAATGCTATTATTTGTTTTAAATTTATTAAATAGACATTATAATTTATTATGTAACGTTAAATTAAAATGAAATCAAGAATTAGAGTGATAAATTTTATATAGAGTTTTGAATTAATTTTATAATATATAATTTTATAAATATTTATGTGGTATTACGTAAAATTTAAAATAAAATAAAATTAAAATTAAGCATTAAAAATATTCTTTGTATTGACCAATTTTTTAAAAATTTAATTTTTAATTCATATTAGCATTTAGAAAAACATCAGCCATGCACATGCCCATAAACGTCCAAAATTAAACTCCGACAAAAAAAAAAGTATTTAAAAGTAAATTGAATATTCAAAAACAGTTATAAATTGAATTTGTTGGAAGCAATGTGCGTGAGAGAGATAAATAGTAAATGTTTTTTTTTAACGGTAAGATTTGATTTTTATTAATAAAAATGGATGGTCTAAAATGAATTATAGACAAGGTTAGAAGATGGATAGATCCACCAATATTCTAATACATATTTTATTGTAAGAAAAGAAAAAGAAAACTGAGGCTTTCATCTTTTTCGACGTTTTTTCATAACCTTCTGAGCTGCTGCCAAGACCTTAGATGGGGAGATTTGACGGCCTTCAAAGATGAAAACGTTTTGGGCTTTCTAAATCTGCCAAGTAATGTTTGCTGCGAGTTCTCTTCTTTCTTTAGTTGCTTCATTTCTTCTCAACTCATTTTTCAGTCTCATCCACCATTTTCAGGTTTTTTCTTGCTGGTCTGGTGTGGGCAAATTTGCTGCTTGCCAAATATCCTTTGATTCTGTGCACTTCCAGAAGCAATGAAAGGCTGATTCCTCAACTTGGTTGCACCGCCGACAAATTGGGTTCACTAATTGAAATTGGGATTGGATCTTCTGAAGAACAGGTAGTCCCTCATGAATAATCTTCCAAAGGCAGTTCTTAATTTTTGGATGACAATTTATTTTCCACAAATTAGACCATAATGCTTTGTGTTGGCACTGTTCTAGCAAGTATTCCAAAGGTGGGTGAAAAAATTGGAAGCTTATCATGTATGCCGAGTTCATAGTGAAACTATCTCGTTTTTCTTTCATCCAGGTAACTCTATCTTCTGTTTCATGTATCTGTGTGTTGAGAATCGCTGTAGCAATTTATGGGCTGAAGATTGATTGAATTAGTGGTTGATTCCATGACCTATTAAGTAGGATTAGGTCTGAGACCCTCTCTGGTCTTTCTTCTGTATGTTGTGAGAGATTAGGAGTGATGGCTATATAGTCTCTAACCCATGAATCCTCCCTAATTCGAATAGATAGATCTCTGCCCACTTCCCAAATAATTCCTTTCTCTAAGACTTTCCTTCCTTCCATTATACTACGACAACCCAAGAGGGATTTGTACCTGTTTCTGCTCTTAGAATTTGTACTCTGGTAAATTTTACTGATAAGAGAGTTAGGCCTGGTGAGTAGACGCCATCCTTGATTTGCTAACATTGCTAGATTAAAGGCTTTAAGGTCTTTGAAGTTGAGTCTTCCTTGATTCTTTGGTCTGCAAGTAATTCTCCACCCAATCCAGTGCATTCTCCGTTCAGACTCCTTTTGGCCCCACCAAAATTATAGGATGGCTCTTTGAATTCTTTCAAGGAGAGTTTCTGGTAGTTTGAAACAACTTAGAGTATAAATAGGAATCGCCGTGGCCACAGCCTTAATTAACACTTCTCTGCCACTAGTAGATAAAAGAGCTCATTTTCAATGACACAATTTCTGAATCACCCTATCCTTAATGAAGTTGAAAGTATACTACTAGAAATAGGGATTTTTTGGACGAATTTTGAGACGAAATTGAAATAAATTTTGAACAAATTAGAGACAAAATTTTTCTTTCAAACAAAATTGGGACGAATTTTTTTTGTCCAAAAAGCCTTGTTGCTAATTTACATTTTGTCTAAAATTTTGTCAGAAATTTTTTTCAGACAATTTTGTGACAGATTTCAAATAGGCATTTATCTGCTAGATTTATAACTATTATGATGTATTTTAGACGAATTTCAGACAGATTAGCCAACATAAAGACAACATATTTCAAACAAATTTCAAACATAAAAATATTGATTTTTAGACAAATTTTTTTCGAACAAATTTTAGAGAAATCAAATATTTCTTTTCAATTAAATTTCAGACAAATTTAATTTAAAAGAATTTACGTATTTGAAACAAATTTCATACAAAACAAAAAATTATTTTCGCACAAATTTCTACAAATTTAATATAATATTTCAAATAATTTTCATACAAAATAATTTGCTATTTAATATATAAATATTTTAAAAAATAAATTGTATTCGATTTGCTTTCTATATTAAGACCATCATAATCATTTTTCATATTAAATCATCAAAATTATAAACACATAATAAAGTCATGAAAAAGCCAATTACCATAAAATAATTAAAAAAATATTTATTACTAAAATACTTGTCCATAAATGTAATCAAACTAAAATAAAAAAATAATTAAACTAAAACAAAAAAGCCTTTAAAAATGTCAAATATCATGAATAAAATCAAATGTACTAACTAATTCACCTAAAAATTTCTTAATCTAAATCAGAAAAAACATATACTCCAGACATCAATCACTCATGTTATCATCCTCATCATCACTAGAGCCTGTCCCAAGCTCATCATCCGCAAGAATAGACATGGTTGAAGGAAGCAGGAGATTCAACTTTTTATACAAAGTATGAAGTGTCTTTTCAGTAGAACCAATTCTTTTTTGTTGAGCTTTTAGTTGACGTTCTTGATCCTTTAACTTATGCTCAACATCATTCAACTTAACATTTTGCTCTTCATTGATCATTTCTTGCTCCTTTGCCTTTCTTTCCACATGTGAAATTCTTGCTCAATATTTAAATTGTCTTTGGATGTTTCTGAGCAATTTCTAGAATCCAACTTTGAAAAGAGATCTAAACCAAAAGAACCTAAACCAAAAGCAGCTTTCTTTTTCTCCTTTGTCACAACTTCGTTCCAAATAGTATAATCATCTGGTATATCTAGGCCTTCTTTAGATGCCTCAATATCTCCCTCATTATCCAAGGATAAAGCTACTTGAGAAAGTTCTAGCTTTCGCTTTTTGAATTCGTCCTACAAAATCAATTTATTTTAATCACAACTAAATATGCCATGAACAAATACTAACATATAGTGAAAATTATTTTTGAAAACGACAAAAGAAGAAGAACAAACTAGCATTACATACAATGACTTTCTAAGATCTTTCATCAATCCAACTTTTGTCCTTTTTAGTGTGGCATTTAGTATAAACCTCCTCTAGAAAAGGTTTTACTCCTGTAGCTTTCTCCTATAATATAATAGTTTTAATCGATAGGAAAGAAAAAAGAATAAGAAACATTACACATAATAAGAACAAGACTAAAATTAAACTATTTTTATCTTACCATTCTGCGTGCATGTTCACCCATAGATATGGAACTACCAGTATGCATGAAACTTCCAGCATTTGATACTCGATTCACAGTATTTGCTGCTGACCAGTTCTTAAAATGCGGATCTGTAGCCCAATAATGTAATAGTTGACGCCAAACAGGTTCAGGAATATATTTTGGTACATAGTTAGGGTCTTTTGAATAATTGAGTCTCTCCTGATTCATCAACCCTCTTAATCGAGCACTCCCTTTAATCTAAAAAATTTGACGAATTCTTGCATTGTATTGAGGTTTCCACATACAATTTTTCTATAAAAGAAAACAAACATATACATTGAATTACCCACTATGTATAATATCAAAATAACAAAAAAAATAATAAATACTTACCTTAAATTCAGTAAACCACAAATCTCACATTTGCTCACTGGCATGTCCCCATGCAGGACAGAATTCTAAAAATTTGCTTTTAATGGCATTTGTTACATGACGAACAGCAGTACATGGATTAAACCTATAAGAAGATCAAATAATGAGTAATTACACATGTATTCACAATAAAAATAATATAGAGAGAACGTTAAAACACAAAAGTGATTGTTGTACTTACTCTTTGCCAAAAGGCACTATTTTCAAGAGCCCTTCTTGAGTGACAGGTTCACCTTCTTGAGTAAGAGATTCATCTTAATGATTTTCATCCGATGAGTGAGCATAATGTAAATTTCGTTCATTATTAGGAGCATTATCAAATGATTGAGGTTGGATAGGTGAACAGTATGGTAATTTAGCTGGTGATGGTGATGGTGATGGTGTATGATCGGCATGGAATGATAGTAAATTTCTCTTGCATTTTTGTGGTGGCTGCGAAGAAGAGGGTGGTAATGCTGAAGGCTTTTTAGATATATGTGAAGGAACTGGAGCTCGTGATTTTGTAGGTTTAGGGTGTGAAAACTTAGTTTTGTGTGCACTAATCACCTCCTTATTAATAGATTTTTGTACTTTAATTGACAAATATTTTTTATTTTTTTTAGGACCTGACATCTAAAACAACAAAGATTTATAAGATTAGTAAGACATTGCATTTAAATTTCAGTAAGATGTACATCATTGAAAGAATTAAAAAAATAACAATGTAAAATAATACTTAGCTCCAAGATAATTAATGAGGATGTAAAATAAAGTGCTACTATGCTTTAGTACTAAACTACTAATATATATGTACACATGAGCATTTTAAGAAGTTTATAGCAAAGATAATACTATATGTGTGAAATGGGCAGATTGTGTGAAAAGTGGAAACAGAAAATACTAGTAATTAATTTATCACTTATTCATGTTACTACTTAGTAATATCATTTTAACTCAATAATTTCCTCCTAGTTTCTCGTTACCATTTACCAATTCTAACAATGCAGCGACATGGTTCATTTACAAGCACTTAATTCAACCAAAACAATAATCGCAACACAGACATAATCAAAGTAAATCCAACCATTAAACTATAATTACAATAATATCAACGACAATTATAATTCATAATAAAAAACCAAAGTCAATTACATCAAATAATCACATAATACAATGCTAGGTATTTTAGCAACAAAATTCCAGTCATAAATATCTTTTTACTCCTTTTTTCATAAGAATGCATGATTATGCCGTAGTCTTCACTAAAATATGTGTGCGTGTAGCTTGTTACTGACTCTCGCTTTCCTAAAAAGAAGCCATACAAAGGATACAATCAAAAGGTTAACAAACTTAAATAATTCACGAAGGGGTTCACAACTCTTGAGATTGTATAAGGATCACACGCACTATATGACTAAAAAAAAATAGACTGCAAGCACCACTTCTTTAATTCCTATTAATTATTTGTTATTTATTTCTTATAAAAGCTTTTACAAGTAAAGAACAAAATAAATCACTGACAATGGAAGGCTTCTAGTACAGTTCGACAATGGAAGGCTTCTAGAGAGAAAGAGCTATTGCAGGTATGAGGCTTCCCTTATTCTCATTTTGTTAATTGGCTCATGCAAATGATCAACAATATCTAAAAAAGATGAAAAGTCACCAATTAATTTTTATTTCAAGATGAAACAATTGTGTCTTTATCATTTGAACGTTTCTTTGTAAAAATAATAAACATCAATTTATAGTTGCTTTATAGTTCTCTAAAATTTGCAAAAAGTACACATAAAAAGTAGTTACGAGCCAGGGCCTATTTTGCTTGATCTTCCTTTATTATCGGTGTGCTAATTGATCACATTGTATTCGTTATACATTTATGAAAGCAGTTAAGAAAAGAAGAAAGAAAAAATGAGTATGAAATGCATAAGCTGCAGGCTATAAATCAACGCCAGAAAATGGTAAGTATTTAGAATCTGTAAGATAGTTTTTTTACTAGTGAAACCTCATGGGTCTTATGTTATTGAGATTCAGTGATAAGTGATGACACTGGAAAATACGAGCAGTTTTAAGCCATTATTCTTAGATTTTCATTACAGCAAATTTCAGGAAATTTATTAGTGTCCAAGCCATTTAATCTTTATAGTAGCTACAACATATAAATCGAATGCAAAGCATCACATAGGCATTCAATCAAACATGTGGTGTGCAATTTAGAAATTCAGCATAATCAAGCAATTTTCAGCAGCATTCAATCCATAACAGCCACAATCCAACACTTGCAACTTAACAAAGATCTAATAAACTAATCAAAACCTATCTTAACCACTTAAATCCACTAACAACATGAAAATTCTAACTATCTAACTAATTAAAGAAAATAGACTGAAAAGCAGAGTAAAGAGAGAACCTGAGGTGATGACTAGGGTTCTTGAAGCAAAGAAAGGAAAAAAGAATGTAGTGGTACTATGTTATTGCCACTGCTGGAGGTGCGGTGACAATGACGCCAAAAAGGAGGAGCTGGGCTGAGTTCCTAGTTGCAAAGGGAGAAGACGAACGTCGCTGAATGAGGGTGAGAAAAGAGATTTTTTGTTTGAATCTTAGAAATAAAAGAAAAAAATATAGGTTATATATGATAAAAAGCCATTTTAACAAAAGAAATTTGTGCATGAATTATGATTAAGAATCTTAATTCATCCTTCTATTAGTTAGTTCTATTTCTAATCATAACTCTTCTCAATATATATGTAATAGATAATAATAGATGATAAATAAATAGTCACTTCTCTTATGGAGTTATAAATCGTCATCCCCAAAAAGAAAAATAAAGAGAAACCAATCAGATCACTGTTTAAATAATATATTTGCAAGAGTAATGCTAAAGAATCGAAAGCAACTGATCAAGATTCATGAGCAATATATTCAACAAGTTAAACTTTTTAAAAATTATTGAAATTGACATTGAAAATAGGAAAAGCATGCAAAACTCATTATTTAGATGACAAAAAATTCAGTGCAGCCATGAATCATATACTAATAAACTGTGATGAAATTAAGCCATATATTGAGTGAGTATTTATCTTCCTATGTATATTCTTACTATTAACAATATTTTCTTATATTAATAATTTAAGTTTCTTTGAAATTCATGTACTATAGGATCTTTGTGGACTTCATATACCAAGATCATATTACTTTAAGTGATGAACAAGTTGATCAATTTATTGAAGCGAATTTTGCAGAGTGATTTAAAAATTATGTAAGTCAACATGATATGATAGTCTTATTGTACACACATTTTTTGGTAGATGACATATTGTATTCTAACTTGTTGGTTCTTATTTAATATAGGTTCATGATCCTTTAAATAATGTGACGGATTTGAATATTCATTCCTTGGCATGGGGTCCTTTGAGAATTGTTAAATGTTGACCTATTTACAAAGTTAATGGCTTCAAGTTTCATACAAGATCTTAATCAAGTGGAAAGTTAACTCAGAATTATGGAATATGTGTCAAAGGCACGGTGAATATGAAAATGATTTCTATAGCCAGCTTGATGAAATTATTCAAGTTGAGTATACTGGGTTACCACTAAAAAGAGTTGTACTATTTAAATGTGAATGGTTTGATACCACGATTGGCAAAGGAACAAAGGTAAACAAAGAGTATGGAATCATACAGATTCGAAAGAATCGACGATATAGTAAATATGATCCATTTATCATTGCACATAAAGCAATCCAAGTATATTTTGCACCTCATCTAATGAGCAACACCAGAAAAAAAAGCAGAATGGTGGTTTGTATTCAAGACTAAAGCAAGAGGTGAGATTGAGATTGAAACAGCAGAAGATTTTGCATATCAAGAAGATGCCACAAATCAATCTAACAATCATATCTCAAATGATATTGACACTATTATTGATTTATTGGATACCAATAGTACAAGATATGAAGATGATGATGATGATGATGATGATGAGATACTTGGGGATGAGGACGAAGACGAGGATGAAGACGAAGATGAGGATGAAGATGAAGACGAGGCGAGAACAATGAGGACAAAGATCAATTGAATAGTATGATAAAGTGTACTATAAAATGTATTCATTTGTATTTTTTTTTAATTTTCAATATACCTTAATCTTATATGAAAAAGTATATGATTTTTTTATTTTACGTGATTTTATTATTATTATTTATTATTTGTATTATTTTTTTAGAAGATTGGATATAATTTATTTTTAAATTTTTATATATGCGATTCTTTTAGATACACTTTATCTTAAATTTGTTACAAAATTAAATTTTAAATTATTATAACGTAAATAATTAAAAAAATAAATTAAAAATAATAGATTAATTTAAAATATAAACAATAATAGAATTAACATTTTTCAAAATCCATCCCAAATTCGTCTGAAGTTATTGCGCATATTCAGATGGAATACGGACGAATTATAGTTTTTGTCCAAAATGTGTTGCTAATCTGTATGAAAATTTTGGCGTCATCCAAAAAAAATTTGGCACCAAAATTTGGGATAAAATTTAGACAAATTTAGGACAGAATATATTATTCCAATGTCTCCACTAAAAGTTGTTCAACATTTGTCTCAAATTTGTCCGAAATGAAAAAGTCATTCAGACGGAATAAATTTCGTTTGAAATTTTCGTCTGAAAAAATTTTTTTTCTAGTAGTGGTATATATATATATATTCTTAGATCTCTTAATCACTGTTGAGAGGCCTAGATATTTGTTCTGATTTCCAATGTGCAGTACCAAAAGGATTTGAGCTAGTCGCAGATGTGAACTGGGGTATTTTTGCTGAAAAAGACGGACGACTTATCAAGATTAACCTTTTGCCCACTTATTTCCTCATAAACCTGTAAAATCCGAAGCAAGTTTTGGCATTTTTCCTCACTTGCTTTGCTGAAAAGTATTGAATCATCTGCAAAAAATAAATGGTTGATTCTAGGACATCTCTGATTGAGTCTCAACTCGGATATTTCTAATTTCTATTCTCCTCTGTGGAGCAGATGGGAGAGTCCCTCTATGCAAAATAGGAATAGATAGGGGGATAGAGGGCCACCTTGTCGTAACCCTCTACATGGCTTGAAAAAATCATGAGGTTGACCTTCCACAGTAACAGAATAGGAAACTGTTGTCATAAGTTCCTTTATCCAAACCATCCATTTTTCACAAAATCCCAATTTCTGCATTATATTCGACACAAAAATCCATTCAACCCGATCATAAGCCTTACTCATATCTAACTTCAATGCCATATCATAATCTCTGTAATTCTTATTTTTCTGAAAATGCATATATTCATGAGCAATCAATATGTTATCACTAATCAACCTGCCTTTGATGAAAGCACTCTGGGAATCACTTATAATTCTGTACATCATAGTTTGTAGTCTATGGACCATAGTTTTTGAAATTATTTTGTAAAAAATAGTACTTAAGCTTATAGGGCGGATGTGCTTCATAGATTTAGTATTCAGTACTTTTGGAATAAGACATATATGTGTGTGATTGAAGGCTTTAAGAATTTTACTTCCAGAAAATAAACTCTTTACTGCCTGAACCACGTCACCTTTGATATTCTCCCAAAAGAATTGAAAAAATCTGGTTGTAAAACCATCCACCCCCGGAGAGGAGAAGGGGTTGATAGAATAAACTGCTGTTTTTATTTCTGCTTCAGTAACTGGCTGAATCATGGTCCTGTTTGTGGCTGCATTTATCTTGTTTGGTATACCTTGCAACTCGACTTCTAGATTTTTAGGTTGGCTAGTAGCAAAGAGATCTTTAAAGTATTTTTGCACTACTGCTGCCATACCCTCTAGGTCATTAGCAACTCCACCCTTTTCATCCTCCAACTCTACTAACTTATTTTTCCTATTCCTGGCTTGAAATTTGGAATGAAAAAATTTAGTGTTCTTGTCTCCCCAATTAAGCCACTGCACTCTCGATTTTTCTCTCCAATACCATTTCTCTTACTCCAATGCCTTCTCTAGTTCCGCTTCCCATATTCGAATACTACTTCCATTCGCCTCGGAACTTTTATTAGATTCTTGAACAATCTGGTCCTTAAGGTGTTGAATATTGGTTTGTGAGTTAGAGGAAGAGGTTCTTTGCCATTCAACAATCTTATGCCTGCAATGTTTTAATTTTCCAGCCAGCTTGTACATTGGTGAGCCTTGAATTTCGACCTTCCAAGACTTTTTTATCAGATTCATAACCTCTTCATTCTCACACCAGTGTTCCTGAAACCTGAAACAACGCTTCCCCCTCCTTTCCTCCATCCCCGAACTGAGAAGTACGGTCTATGATCAGAACCTGTGTCCTCTAAATGCTTCATGACAGCTGCTGAAAATTCAATTCGCCAGCTATTCGTAACTAAGACTCTGTCCAGCCTTTCTCTAATAAAGTTTCTTCCGAATTGTCTACTGCTCCATGTGAATTTATCACCCTCATATCCCATGTCTACTAACCTTCCAGAATTGATAAAATCATTGAATTGCTGGATGGAAGTTGTAGTCTTAATTCGGCCACCTTCTTTTTCATGATTGAAACGGATTGCATTATAATCACCCATCACTATAATACTCTCACCCCCTCTCTCGAGAACTTCTAGAACTTTATTAAATTGTCCCACCCTTATACCTTCTTCAGTGTGCAAGTAGATACCTATCACCTCTCATTTCATTTTGCCTTGTCTATCCTCCATTTTGAAGTAGATATAGAAGGAATCGTGCTCCACAATCTGCATTATAATCTCTTATTTCCACGCAATTACTAATCCTCCCGCCATATCAATTGGTCAACTGTAAACATAGAATTGAAACCACACCTCCATAACACACCTTCCACAGTCGATGAGTTATTCTTTGTTTCACATAGGAATAAAACCTCGAGAGAATGTGTTTTGTTAATCCCTTTTATGTTGTGAACTGTCAGGGATTTTCCCAAACTCCGACAGTTTCACATCATCATCTTCATCCCTCCCTTGGTGCCAATTGTTGGGTGGCACCCTCCCCCTTATTCACTTCTCCCACATCATCGTGGCATTGTTTCTTTTCACTAGAGCTTTCCCTCAACCTCCAGATCTCCTTTTAACTCTTGTAATAGATTTGTGGGTGTGAGTCTTCCTTTCCAATTGCTTTAAATTCTGTTTCCTAGTTCTTTGTTGTCTCCCTTCCCCCTTCTTCGCATCAAATGTGAACAAGTTTTCTTGTGTAGCAATCTAAATTATTGTTGTTGCATTTTCGGTGCTAGAGCTTCTTTCCTCCAATATCCCCTTTCTTCTTGTTCTAGTAGTTTGGGATTGCTTTGTACTTCATTCTCTTGTCCTCTACATTGTGAGTTCTCCTCTTAGACAGAAAGACTAGCAAAATTTTTTATTAGGCTCACCGGAGTTGGTTTTCTTTGTTTTTTCTCTCCCTCCCTCACTATATTGGGGAAGTTTAGATTTTTATTTTCTTTTTGGTTCTCCAGACGCCATCCAAACTGGTCCACTCTAAGCCATACCCCCCGTTCCTCCTCCTTTGCTTCTCCTTTCGCTATCTGCTCCAAATGAGTATTACATGCCCTAACCTCATGCCCAATACTCCCACAACAATAGCAAAAATTACCAATCCTCTCATATTTGAGGTGAAGATTAATAACTTTACTGTTGCTGCCAGAGATCTTGATTTTTCATTTTAGAGGTTTGGTTATGTCCATTAATACTTGTATTTTCAGAATTCTTTCCTCCTTACCGCTTCATAGAAAAAATTCCTACATCCATTACTTTTTCCATCGTCTCTCCAATTCTCCTCTCCAGCCCTATAGTCTTGCAATGTTCAGGCATTCCCCAAAGTTGTATTCATATAGGGACGTGTAAAAATTCTGAATCTGTGATCTGTATATCTTCATTCCATCGCCTTATATTCAGAATATAATTTTTGAAAAGTCAAGGGGCTCCTTTCTCCACTCTGAGTAGCTCAATTTCATCATCAAAGAAAAACTGAAAAAGGTTACCTCCGTGATCTTGGACTTTAAAACCCTCTGGTTGTCTCTATATTGATTGGAGTGCCGCTTCTAGAGTACCTGCGCTAAATAATCGATCCGTCAAAAGCCGGCCTACTAGACTTTTAGAGCATTTCTCCAGTCCCTCCTTAATGTCGTCATCCCCAAAATAAATTACTTGTTCTTCTTCTTCCTCTAAACGATTTTTACTCTATTCATGAAAGGCAGACGAGGCTGCCATGGTGGACCTAAGGCACACCACAAGGTTGATTTTAAAAATAAGGATTTATCTGCAAGATCCTAGCAGAACCAAAAATACCTTAGCAGATCTTGATAAATAGTAAATGTTGAGAATTGAAGTCATCAGATCTTAATAAGCGTAGGCTATGAACTATGGATACTTTGCTAAGTTATCATATTTATGTATTGGATATATTTTAGATATGATATTTTTTTGACATTTGTCAAATATGCGTGTTTGTTGCGTCGTCCAACTGTGTCTTAATAAAAAATAAAATATTTTTCTTTGTATATATTTGGACTCACTTAAATATTATCATGTGTCAGGATGTCTAACATTATTATTAATATGTATTTTTGAAATAAATTTATAAATAATATATATTATTATTTATTAAAATAAAAATTATTTTAAATACTTTATATAATTAAAATAAGATATTAAAAATAATTAAAAAATTAATTTATATTTTAATATCAATAAAATATTAAAATTTCATTAGGTTTTATCTAAAAAATATTTTATATTTTATATATATACGTATTTTCATATCTTATCAGATTTTAAAATTCATATATCAACGCATTTCGTGTCGTATCGTATTTTGTGTCCGTGTCAGTATTTGTATATTATAGAATATAGGTAAAACAAATATTAAATTGCAGAAAAAAAATTTTAAGAGAAAGAAAGATTAGTTAAAATTGATTATAAAAAATTAATTTCATATAATTTTTAAGTGAAAAAAAATAGAGAATTATTTTTTATCAACAATTAACTTATATGTAGAATTGATACAATGCAAGGATGGAAAATATAATGTACTAATTAAACAAATAAGGGTAATATACGTCCTTTTGATAAAATTTACTGAGTATATATAAGTGTAGTTCACTTAAGATGAATATATATATTTTATTATTTATTGTAATTAACATTTTGTGCAGAATAATACAAATAAAAAATAAATATTTAATAAGTGTTATATTGACATGTGATAGTAGCATATCTGCATATGCATTAAAAAAAAAAATCAAGGTTGTTATGAATATTAGAGTAAGAAAAATAAAATACACGAGAAAAAAGCTTCGGTCATCAATTTTATTCTCTAAAAATTGTACATTAAATTAATGAGTTAATATCGTCTACAGTTATATTAAAGTCTTAATTTAATTCTCAAAATTTTAATTTATTTAATTAATTTTAAATTTAATATTTATAATTTATATTAATTTTTTTTATTTTCATCATATAACTGTAATAATTTATTAAGATAAATTGAAAGTTATCCTATTTAATTTTTTAATAATTATCTAAAGTGGCAATTGAAATTTGTGTACTTTAATTTATTTTTTATGAAATTTTTTAAATTATAATTCTAATTTCATTTTAAATTTTAAAGATTTTTTAAAAAATAAATTGAGATAATTTATCATATCAAATAACTGTTAAAAAATTCAGTGTGATAATTATGAATCTATTTTAATACACTTTTAATAGTTTTATAATGAAAAAAGAGATAAGAGATTAGTATAAATTACAAATATTAGATTAGAAAATCGAATTAAGCAAATTAAATTTTGAGAACCAAATTAAAACGTGTAACTTCAAAAATTAATTTATGTATTAACACCTAAAATAATTGATAACGAAAAAATTTACAATAATTTACATTTCGTTGATTTTTTTTTTAAATAACAACACTGAAAGATATATATTTGATATTTAAAATTGATCATATATATTGAAATATTTTCTCTTCTTTCACCAAATATAAATAGATAACAGTCACCAAAAAACATATAAATAGATAACAAAACCGTAGACATTGTTTCGAATTTATTCTTTTTTCCCTTTTTTTTTTCTGAGACTTATGTCAGAAATAAAGCAAAAAAAAAAAAAAAACATTGTGTAACGCATCACTGAGTTGGGTACATACCATCATATATATTTATCACCATAGCAACCCCAGAATTTTATATCTTATTAACGTGATTTTTGTTTGATATAATGATATTATTTTGATACAATAAAATTTTATATTTAAGCAAAATACTTAATTAAGTTTAGCTAAGTTGTTATAACAATTTTTTTAAATTATGCACCTTCTTCTTCTTCTCCTATTTTCTTCTCTTCCTTCTTCTCTTTCTTCTTCTCTAACATTGTATCTTTTTTTTTTTCTTTTTCTTTTTTGTTATCGTCATTACTAATAACACCAACATTTTGTAAACATTTTTATTAATTCTGATTTTATCTGATGTCATCATTAAATAATTTCGCTTCATTTCTTAATATATTTCGGTTCATTTGTACGTTAATTGAGGTTCACTTGATGCTACTGATAAGTATTGACCAAATTTTTTATTCCTTAAGTAATTTCGGTTCATTTCTTAGTTTAATTGAGGTTCATTTGGATCTAAAAATAAATTTGATGTGTTTTTGTTAATGATTGAGTCTTTTTGACTGTTTGTTCAAATTTAAACTAATTTCGGTTTAATTGAGGTTCACTTGATGCTGCTAATAAGTATTGACTAAATTTTTTATTCTTTAAGTAATTTCGGTTCATTCTTAGTTTAATTGAGGTTCATTTGGATCCAAAAATAAATTTGATATGTTTTTGTTGATTATTCAGTTTTTTTTAACTGCTTGTAATTGTTCAAATCTGAACTAATTAAATGGAATAGAGTGGAATCTAATGCAATTGAATAAAGTGATAATGAATAATTTTATTCTACTTTGCTAAAAAATTTGGTCAATACTTATCAGCAGTATCAAGTGAACCTCAATTAACACAAACGCATCGAATTCATTTCTAGATCCAAATGAACCTCAAATAAACTAAGAAATGAACCGAAATTACTTAAAGGAATAAAAAATTTGGTCAATACTTATCAGCAGCATCATGTGAACCTCAATTAACACACAAATGAAACGAAATTAGTTCAATTTTAAATAAGCAGTCAAAAAAACTCAATCATCAACAAAAACACATACAATTTATTTTTGGATTCAGATGAAACTCACTAAACCAAGAAATAAACCGAAATTACTTAAGTTATAAAAAATTTGGTCAATACTTATCAGCAGCGTCAAGTGAATCTCAATTAATTCACAAATAAATCGAAATAAGCTAAGTTAAAAAATAAACCGAAAATTATTTAATGATGGCACTAAAAAAAATTGGAACCAATAAAGATGTTAACAAGACGTTGGTGTTGTTGGTGATGATGATAACGAAAGAGGAGGAAGAGAAGAAGAAGAAGCGTATACGAAGAAGAAAAATCTACGTGCGCGAATGTGAAAGGAAGAGGAAGAGGAGGAGGAGGAAACGAAAAAGAAAAAAGAGAAGACAAAGAAGGATATGTTTTGCGTTATTGAAATGCGCGTATATATACGCCAGCATGATAAAAGTGAATTTTATTGAATTTAGGCCAACTTAATTGAATTTAGTTGCTAAACATATTTGGGCACGTAAACTTTGATAATATATATAAAGTAGATGTTAGAAGAATCAACTTAATTAACTGAAATGATTGGCAGATCACATCTAACATGTTACACGAGAATTGCTATATATCTACTTCTGTTCTCGTTATTGATAGAAATATCGAAAATAGATACTTATCTCGTCTATCTCTATGTTATGTAAATCTTTTAGTTTTGTTTGGATCGGGTTCCTTAATATTGTAACGGTATTAGTTTTTTTTTTAGTTTATGTGTTTGTTTGATATGAGATGTTAGGTGATAATTTTTATTGGAAAATTGGAGTGAGCTTGGAGATAGATGCTGCTTGAATTGATAGAAAGGAGTTGTTCCAAGGAATCAGAATAAGATTATAAATCTCTAACTTCTTTGTATTTTATCATCAATCCAGCAGAAATCAGAACCAACTGCGAAACCAAGTGGCAAGTGCTAATTGGAAACAACATAGTTTCGGTTTTTTTATTTTTTATTTCATAAAAAAAGTATTATATTTAGACAAGAGCAACAAAAATACACATAGAATCAGAGAAAAATAAGGGAGTCTTATTTCATTCCAACGCAATAATAATAAAATAAAATAATCTGGAGGGTTACACAGCAAAACAAAACTAACAAAACTACCCTTTCCGTAACAAGAATCAAACAACTATTGGAGTTGTTTTTTTCTTGTTCCTCTCCTCTTCTCTTCTCCCACAACACCTATTTTCATTTCCTGCATCACCGTCGAGTTTTCTCATTTCGCCGGTGTTTGCAGGAATCCATAAACCGAACAAAAATATAAAATAAAATATAACAACAAAACCTCATGCTTTTGTAGTTTTATTTCACCTTTCAATGCCGCAACGGTGAAAACCTTTTTTTAAAAAAATTAACCAAATATTTTAACATTTTTATTTTTTTTGTTAGAAGATGCAACATAAAATCTTCACCAAAATGCGAAGCATGAAGATGATTGACGGGTGCAAGGGACCACCGGTCCGCACCTACAACCCCTCCGTCGACGCCGACGGCGGAGCTGGAAAGCTCCGCCACCACATCCAAGAGACCTTGAGAAGCCAAATCCCCCGTAAAAAATCGGTGCGGGGATACTCGCCGTCTTCCAACCTTAACTTGGAAGCTGCCGCCATCGTCTCCGACGGTACACTCCTTCCTTACGGACTCCCTGCGACGAAGCTTCTAGAACCGAAGATCGAGGCGACTTTGACACCTCTCGATTACGTCCAAACCTTAGCTGACCTGCATCGAAGAGCCGAGAACTCTGCCGAATTTGAAAAGGCAGAGGTGTTTCTAGAACAATCCGCGGTGTTTCGCGGCCTACCGGAGCCGAAACTGTTCCGAAGAACGCTCCGGTCGGCACGGCAACACGCGGTGGACGTGCATACGAAGGTGGTGCTTTCCTCCTGGCTCCGCTACGAGCGCAGGGAGGATGAGCTAATCGGGATCTCATCAATGGATTGTTGCGGAAGAAACCTTGAATGCCCTAAGGCAAATTTGGTGGCAGGGTATGATCCTGAATCTGTTTATGATCCATGCGTTTGCGCAAAACGGAACTTCAATTTTAGTACTGGTGATGAAATGGCAATGGAAGAGGCGGTTAATTACGATGATAATGACAGCGATGACGATGACGACTGCGACTTGAGTTTTTGCATTGGGGATTATGATGTTAGGTGTAGGAGAAACGATATGGCCTCGCTTTCGCGGCCTTTTAAGACAATGTTATATGGAGGGTTCTTGGAATCTAAAAGGGAGAAGATTAATTTCACACAGAATGGGTTCTCAGTAGAGGCAATGAAGGCAGCAGAGGTGTTTAGTAGGACTAAGAGGGTTAGCCATTTTGAGCCTAAGGTTGTTCTTGAGTTGCTTTCTTTAGCGAACCGGTATTGTTGCGAGGAGATGAAGGCTGCGTGCGACGCGCATTTGGCGTCCTTGGTTTGTGACATGGAGGATGCTGGGTTGCTTATTGAGTATGGATTAGAGGAGACCGCGAACCTACTTGTGGCGGCTTGCTTGCAGTTGTTCTTGAGAGAGCTTCCTGGATCTATGCAGTGCTCAAATTTCATGAAGATATTTTGTAGTCCAGAGGGTAGGGATAGGCTGGCCGCCGCTAGGCATGCTTCTTTTGTGTTGTATTATTTTTTGAGTCAAATTGCAATGGAGGAAGAGATGAGATCTAATACAACAGTAATGTTATTGGAAAGACTAGTAGAGTGTGCAGCAGATGGTTGGCAAAAACAGCTTGCATTTCATCAATTAGGTGTTGTCATGCTTGAAAGGAAAGAATACAAGGATGCACAACATTGGTTTGAGGCAGCAGTGGGGGCAGGGCATGTTTATTCTTTGGTGGGTGTTGCAAGGGCAAAGTATAAGCGCGGCCATACGTATTCGGCTTACAAGCTAATGAACTCGCTTATTTCGGATTATAAGCCGGTTGGTTGGATGTATCAGGAAAGATCTTTGTATTGTGTTGGAAAAGAGAAAATGATGGACTTGATGGCAGCAACTGAATTAGACCCAACTCTTTGTTTTCCCTACAAGTATCGCGCCATTGCATTGCTTGAGGACAATATGATTGGAGCTTCTATTTCAGAAATCAATAAAGTAATTGGTTTCAAGGTTTCTCCAGATTGCCTTGAGTTGAGAGCTTGGTTCTTGATTGCTGTGGAGAATTATGAAGGAGCTCTTAGAGATGTTCGTGCCATTTTGACATTGGATCCCAATTATAGGATGTTTTATGGGAATATGCCTGGTAATTACTTGGTAGAACTACTTAGTCCTCTTGCTCGTCATTATAGCCAGGCTGATTGTTGGATGCAATTGTACGATCGATGGTCCTCTGTTGATGATGTTGGTTCTTTGGCTGTTGTACACCAAATGTTGGAAAATGATCCAGGGAGAAGTCTCTTGCACTTTCGTCAGTCTCTCCTCTTGCTACGGTAACTTTCTTGTTTCATTGAAGTATTAAGTATGATGTAGTTTTAAACCAGTAATCAATCATATAGATTCTAATTTCAAATCATAATTCGTAAATTTCTGTCTTGAATAATTATTCTGAGTTATGGGATTGTCTGATGTGGTTTTTCATATAATTAATGAGAAGAGTGACATGTAACTAATGCTCTTATGTCTTGTGAGATATACTTTCTAAATATATAAAAAGTCATGTACTTTGATACATATGCATGTTCATGAAAAGAAAAATTCTTTGAGATACAATTTTTCAATGAAAGGCGTTCAGGAGCATAGTTTTAGTGTATTTTTTATCAGGTTTATTGTTCATCTTGGTGTTTTTGAATTTTGCAGGTTAAACTGTCAAAAGGCAGCCATGCGTAGCTTGCGACTAGCTAGAAACCATTCGGCCTCTGACCATGAAAGGCTTGTGTATGAAGGATGGATACTGTATGACACCGGTCATCGCGAAGAAGCACTAGCAAAGGCAGAGGAGTCCATTTCAATTCAGAGGTCATTTGAAGCTTACTTTCTCAAAGCCTACGCCTTAGCCGATTCAAATCTTGATGCAGAGTCTTCAAATATTGTGATCAAGCTCTTGGAAGAAGCACTTAGATGTCCTTCAGATGGCCTTCGAAAAGGACAAGTGAGTTGTATTTTGATTCACAAGCAACAATGTCAGCTTAATTTTAGTGTTGCCTTCCTCTCAGTACATAATATTCATACCATTGTTTCACATTTTAGGCATTGAATAATCTAGGGAGTGTCTACGTAGACTGCGACAAGTTAGACCTGGCAGCGGATTGCTACATGAATGCGCTCAACATCAAGCATACGCGAGCGCATCAGGGATTAGCGCGTGTTCATCATCTTAAAAATGATCGCAAAGCTGCGTACGATGAGATGACAAAGCTAATAGAGAAGGCGAGAAATAATGCATCGGCTTTTGAGAAACGTTCAGAGTATTGTGACCGTGATATGGCAAAGAGTGATCTTACCATGGCAACAGAGTTGGATCCTCTACGCACTTATCCTTACAGATACAGAGCAGCGGGTTCGTTTGCTTTCTCTTTTTATTTTCTATTACCATTTTCATTTGCTTTTTTATGTTAAGCGTTTAACACTCAATTGGGCCCTTCAAATTTGAACCAGCTTAAATTAACTACTGAAATTTTAATTGACTTCATTTAGACTCCTAAATTTATTATAATAATTTGTATTAGTCTCTGAACTCATTTTCATTAAGGTCGTGCTAATTTGATACATTAACTTGAAACACTTCAAAAAAAATAAAGCGACGTCTTTTAAAATTGGCATCTATTTTTTACCTAAATGACGTTATTTTACATAAAACGCGTCTCTTTTTTACTAGTGATGTTCATAAAACAAAATGTTTTTTAACTCTATTCGTGCAAAACAATATTATTTCGTTGAAAATTAAATGTCAATATAAAACGATGTCGTTTTGTTTTACTGAATATAATAAGTTAAAGTGTCAAATTCAGAATTTTAACTTGGATCAACTGTCAACTGAATTTTTAAGAGTCAATTTAAGTTCGGTCTTAAATTTTAAAGGTTAAATTGAGTATTAACACTCGCTATAAGTATCTTGGTAGAGTAATAGGATTATGATATGGATTATGGAGATGAATGTTTGAAACATGCTATTAGATTTTATGACTGACCTTGAAACCTGTGTGTGCCAGTGTTAATGGATGATCATAAGGAGGACGAAGCAATAGCAGAGCTTTCAAGGGCCATTGATTTTAAGCCAGATATACAATTGTTACATCTCCGAGCAGCATTTTACGATTCAATGGGTGATTATGTTTCCACCGTCCGAGACTGCGAAGCAGCCCTTTGTCTGGATCCCAGCCACGGCGATACGCTCGAGCTTTGCAACAAAGCTCGAGAACGTATTACAGAAGACAAGTGAGAGAATTAGAAATTAAAAAATCCACAATTTTTGAGTGTCCTCAACGGGGACAAGCCTATTCTTGCGAACCTATACTGTCTTTAATTGTTGATTAGTAATCATGAGTGATTACTTGCGTGATAAGGTTTCTCCAGAACCGGCCTGGTTGTGTACCTTTCAACCGATGTTCTGCGAACAATAGAAAAGTCTAATTTGGACCGAATCAGAAAGGAAGTAGAGGAGCAGGATAGCTTGTAAATATATGTAATGAATTATAGTTTTGTCTGCATATGATTGATTGAATTGCAGGTAGCTTATAGCTATTTGCTGCTGCTCTGTTTCATCATGTCCTAGCAAAAAGGATAATGGTGAGATACTGCAGTTATACAAAACATGTACATGATATTCAAAATGTGTTGTTGTGTAAGCTCAAGATTTAGAAGTCTGCAATTGTTTTTTTTTTTTTTGGCCAAGTAAATCAAATGCCAATTCATCTTGTGTTGTATCAATATTTTTTCTTAAATCTTCTCTTTACTATATACACAATTTTTTGGAATAAACTTGTTAACCGGAATTATCTTTAAATAATACTATTTACTAAGTAAAAAATATAATACTATTTGTTAATTAAACAAAATTTTAAGTTTTCATGTGATATACTTTTATATCATTTGTTCATATTTAGAATTTATAATTTTATAATAAATTAATTTTTAGATAGCACTACACTCTTAAATACATTAGCATTCGCTTGCTAAATGCTCATAATATTACTAATGATTGCAGTTTTTAGGGGTTGGATTGGGTTTATCAAATCAAATTTGTGAAATTTTTTTATGGTATTTCTCAACCTGATAGGTTAAGAATTAATTCTTCGTAGATTAGAGTTTTATTTAAGAGTTTGTTATTGATCAATAAATTACTTTTTTTTTTAATAGAGAGCTCAACACTCAAGTGGAGCAAACAAGTAAGAGTAAAATAAGGTAACTCCTATGTCATCTCCGGTATGGCCATCGACAACATGAGTTATTTACAACACCACTCCTTTGCACATGAAAAAGTTTGAGCCACACAATCTACAACTCCTGTTGTCTTTCTCTGAAAAATGACGTCATTCCGTTGTAACCAAATATCCATATAGTTGAGTAGAAGCCAATTAGCCAACACTTGCACACTTCTTTCCTCAACGGCATGGACCTCCAGCTGTCAAAGTGTTCTTTCAAGGTGCCAGGTACAGTTCACGTCTGTCCAAACTCTGAAATCCAAGCACACCACACCTGCCAAGAATACTCACAAGTAACAAATAAGTGTTGAATAGTTTCTACTTCGTTGTTACACAACACGCATAAGGTCTCATTTTGTTGTAGCATTCCCAGTCTATTAAGCCGATCCTTTGTATTTACTCGACCTACCAATACAAACCAAGTGAACAACTCCACTCGAGGCGGAACTAGACCTTTCCAAATGTCCTTTGTGAATCTGTACCTCAGGAGCTCCTCATCCAAAGACTCTTCCTGCAATACCTGCACAAATGAGTTAGTAGAATAAACGCCTCCCTTGCCAAATTTCCACACCACTCTATCTTGCACTTCCGCTATTAATTTAACGGATTGCAATACTTGAAGCATCTGGTCTAGTGTATCTGTTTCCCATTGGCGTAATTTCCTCCTCCATTGGAAGTGCCAAACCCACTCTATCCCATCCCAGAACCCGCAGTCCCCAATTACTGATCCTTTTTTGTTTGAAAGCAAGAAGAGTCTCGGATAAGAGTCTTTCAGCTTTTCCACTTGGAGCCACTTATCCTCCCAAAATCTGGTGGATCTACCATCTCCTACTTCTATAGCAAGGCCGACAATCATCTTCTGCCTCACATGTTGTTCCTTTCTTTGCACTTGACATATGTCTCTCCATGGGCCACCTCTTTTTGGTAATTCCTGAGTTGACAATAAGTGATTTGGGTTCAAGTTATTACAGGAGCACACAATCTTCTTCCATAGAGGACATTCCACTTTTGAGAATCTCCACCACCATTTAAACAGTAGAGCAGCATTACGGACTACCGCATCACCCACACCTAGTTCTCCTAGCTTCTTTGGAACCTGAATCATCTCCCACTTTACAAGAGCCATGCCTGGTCGCCCATCATCCTTCCCCCAGAAGAATCTCCTCTACAGTGAGATTATTTTACGTGCCACCCCTATCGGCATCTTATACAAACTCAGGTAATAAATAGGCATGCTATTAATAACCGACTTTATGAGCACCAGCTTCCCAGCCTTACTAAGGACCTTTGCTTTCCACAAACTGAGCTTCTCTTCCACCTTGTCTATAATCGGCTTTCACGTTTTTACCAATCTCGGATTTGCTCCAAGGTTAATGCCAAGGTACCTCACCGGTAGAGCTGCCTCTTGACAACCCAGTAGCTGACACATCCGCCCAACCCACTCCTGACTGCAATTTACGGGTATCAAGTTGGACTTCTCGAAGTTAATGCTCAACCCAGACATCATTTCAAAACACCTCAGCATCCTCTTATAGTTCCTGACTGTCTCCTCCTCCGGTGGGCAGAATAATATAGTGTCATCATCAAATTGTAAATGCAATAATTCTATATTATCCCGACCAACTAGAAGTGGAGAGATTCGACCATTCCTTACTGTCTCCCCGATCATCCTGTTGAGCACATCTACCACCAACACAAACAGAAACGGTGATAATGGATCACCTTGACGAAGCCCCCTCTCCATTTTGAACGATTTTGACGGAGACCCATTAATCAAAATAGAGATGGAGGCCGTTCTGACACACTCCCTAATCCATGACCTCCATGTTCTGCCGAAGCCCATCTTCTCCAACACTGTATCAATAAAAGACCATTTAACTCTATCATATGCTTTCTAAAAGTCCAGTTTGATAATTGTTGATGCCTTCTTTTTCAATTTCAACCATTGCATAGTTTCACATGCAATTAAGGCTCCATCATGTATCTTCCTCCCCTTTACAAAGGCACTCTGCGATTCCCCAACTAAACCGGGCATTACACTCCGCATTCTTCGTGTTAACAGTTTAGAAATGACTTTGTAGACACAACCAACCATGCTTATAGGTCTGAGATCCTTTATCTCTTTAGCCTCAACGAATTTCAGAACCAACGCTACCCATGTGACATTAGAATCCTCTGGTAAAGTTGCTGTCTCAAAGAAGGTCATCACAGCTGTCGTGAACTCCATTCCAATTTCATCCCAACACCTTTTGATAAAGTTCATGCTGTACCCGTCACTCCCTGGAGCCTTAGAAGATTCACACTCCCAGACTGCCTCCTTCACTTCCTCCACTGACGGTAAGACCTCTAGGGCTTTAGCTTCCTCCCTCTCTAGCCGATTAACTAATCCATCCCTAAAGCTCACCCTTGGAGAATCCTCCTGGTGGTACAGGCGTTTATAAAAGTCTCAAATGGCAATCTTGATTCTTGCTTGATTCCTCACAAGCCTCCCTTAAATTACCAAAGACTCAATCCTGTTATGCCTCCTTCTCGCTGATGCTATATTATGGAAGTACCTAGTGTTTCTATCCATCTCATTTGCGTGACGGGATCTAGACATTTGCTTCCAGTGGACTTCCTGCCTTTCATACCACTTTTCACAGCACCACACTAACGCCCTCCTCCTTGCTTCCGTTGTACCGTCATAGCTTCCACTACTTACCATATCATCTACCTTCTTTATTTCTTCCTCCAACCTTTTTATCTTCTCAGTTATATCTCCAAAATGCTGCTTATGCCATCTCCTCAACGGTGTTGTCAGTGCTTTCATCTTCTGTAAGAAATGTATATCACCTAGTTTCCTCCACTCTTCTTTCACCATTCTCAGAAAACCCTCATGCGTGAACCAAGAGTCTAAACTGTGGAAGGGTCTTGGACCATCAAATTTTCTGCTGTCTTCCATAATCAAGGGGCAGTGATCTGATAAACCTCTAGGGCCTCCCCTTAAACGCAATTCTGGGTACACATCAAGCCATTCCACAGAAACCAGACACCTGTCAATACGACTGCACGACTGTCCTCTAAACCATGTATACTTCCGATCATTTAGCGCTAAGTCAATCAATTCCATATCATTTATCCATGCTCTAAAGTTTTCCGCAGACGCTGATAATCTAGTCGCTCCTTTTCTTTCCTCCATATGTACAATTTCATTAAAGTCCTCCAAACAACAGAACGGTACCTGACACAACCCTACAATATAACTCAACTCTTTCCAAACAGAGGCTTTCTCAGCTCTTTCATGCGGTCCGTACACCAACCCAACAGCGCAATGAAAATTATCTTTTACCACGACCCCTTCTACACACAGCCATCTATCCCATTTATAGCAATTAGTCAATTTAAAAACTGCCTCATCCCATATTAACAATAACCCTCCAGAAGCCCCAATTGAGCTTACAAACTCCCAACAAGCTCTATCTCTACCCCATATACGAGCTACATCAAAATTAGTCACAAGTTCCTTCTTTGTTTCTACCAAACCCAGCATGTCCAGCCTAAATTTACTTTTAAAATTCTTCAGCATACCAACCTTTGCAGTACTTCCCAACCCCCTAATATTCCATGAACTTATAATCATTTCAGAAAACTATTACACACCTGTTTTCGAATTTTTGGCCTGCTTCTTCGGACTTTTTCTTTTTGCTTTGCCTGTCGTCGTTTCAGAGCCATCGCTTCATTCTGCTCCTGTAAAATTGCCATAATATCCTCTTCATCACTGCACTGAGCACCTGATTCTACAGCTAGCTTCCATGCCTCTTTATTTTCAGCCATTTTCTCTTCCCAGCTCGGCCTTTGTTCTTCATTGTGAATGTCCGTATCACCCTCCAAGCCAGCCCCCAGCTCCCGGCCTGATTGTGTACAGTGATCACGCTCTTTCTCTTGCGCGCTGCCGTTTACCTGAACCAACGCCTCCGTCACAATTTCCCCCTCCTCCAGTCCCACGCCTGTATCACCACATAGCTGCTACTCATGCTCTGATGCGCTTTGGCTTGTAAATCTGCCGGTGACGTTGCCAAGGCTCTCATCTCCAAGAAGCCTCAGTCTCTCTTCTGAGTTATAGAGCCCTGGTCGTTCTTGGCTCGGTTCTGTGTTTGTGCCCCTTTCCTCCCGGCATCTTTGTTCTTTACTACCGCCGTTCCTGGCATCCCCATCGCCAGGCTTCATTCTCGCAAGCATCTCCGCCGCCTTCTCCCGTGCGGTCTCCACCGGCGCCAACTTGTGACCACAGCCCTCCTCCATATCTGATCGCGGAGCAGCCGCTATGTCCCTCACCCGGTCAGACTCTGCTGGCGCCACGTCTCAGATCTGCAGCCCTCCTTCTTGCCGAGTTAACAAGGCGGCATCTCTCCCCGCCGGCGACGTGGTCGGACCGTGGCCTACTTCCCATCTTTTCCTCATGCCAGGCTCTGCTAGGCTTGATCCAAGACGCGCATTGAGGAGGGAGGCGCGACCTAGCTGCTGTCTCTCAGTCCGGGCCAGGATGGATACCGGGTCAGTGTCTACCCAGTTTGGGCTGCCCGTTCTTGCCCACTTCTCCCCATTCCCTCCGTTTTCTTTGCTCCCCCTAATGGGCCTGGTATCTGCCAGCCCATATCCATTTCTTGTGCCATTACGGGCTTGGTTGTCATTACATCTGTAATAAACATGGGATATTGTTTCCTCAGAATCCACCTCATCATGAGATGATCGCTGAGAATCTTCCTCCGCCTTTAATGTCGCGTAACTGCCATTTCTAGGATACAAATTTGAATTTTTATGATTCCATTCATTTAAATTAACATATGAATTTACCAATCTATCCTTTTCTTGTTCAGCCATTCTATTGTCCACCGTCGTCAGAACTGCCACCTGATCCCAAACAATCTCCGGCCGTTCGTCACCCTTATTCAGTATGCCACCATGTTCTTCGCGCTGTACCTTTCCTCCATCTACTCTATTCCTGTCGCCTGTCCCCTGCTTACTCTCCCGAAAGCATTCTTCCCGATATACCTCACCTCCCACTTCTCGTACAAGGACATCAAATCCACTTGCACCTATTGTAACATGTATCCATTCGTTGATCATATCAAAGACACACGTATCAATCAGTACCCGACCCGCACTAAACAAATTGCATGATTCTGTTAGCTTATCACACATCAATACCTTTCCCCATTGCTCTCCAATTTTAAGAAAAGTGTCCCTGGACCATGCGTGCAATGGGACTCCATAGCAATCCAACCAAACTCTTCTAGACTCACTCTTCTCCGTCTCGTCCCATCTCCATACCATATAAAACATCCTTAATAAGTCGTTCATTCTAAAGGTGTAAGCTTCCTCAGCACTAAGCACAGAGTCGAACGTTATCAAAGCTTTATATGCTCCCAACTCCCTTACGTGCGTTACACCTGGCCATTCGTTATGAATCTTTTACTTCAAGGTAGTAAAGTCGATCGCCCGCTTCGTCCCTCCGACGGTACTTCTCTGTAGTCAGGCAACATTCTCATTGACTATCGGTACTTCTACCTTCTTTGTCCATCCATTATTATTAGGATCTTTGGCGAGAGTACTAGACGGCTGCCTCACCCCTTTCTCTTCTGTTCCTTTCACACTCCTTGGTTGTGAGTTGTTACCTCTTGCATTCTCTGTGGTGATGACCTTCACTGCTTTGTTCGTTGTATTCCGGAACACCGCTCCCCTTCTATACTTCGCTTCTCCAACAAACAGTCTTTTGCCTCTCAACACCATACTATTCATATTTGCAACAGCTTTCAGAGCTCCTCCCTTTGTAGTGTATCGCACAAATGTAAACAGATAGATATGTCCATTTTTGTTCTTTCGCAACAGATATATGTCGATGATTTTACCTGTCCATTTGAACATGTGAAACAATTCCCTTTTCGATATATCTTCTGACAAATTGTCAACGAAGATGGAGAAAGAATCGAGCTCCAATCGTTGATACTCTTCTTTATTCCAAACCCTAGGATCTTTATCATGTTTATTTGAATTAGTATTTCCCCCTGTGTTTCCCCACCTCACTCGCTCCCGGTTTCTCTCTCGAAACATATTTTAGAGTTTTTGATCAATAAATTACTACATGCACAAGACAGAATTCAAATCATAGATATTTATTTAAACGAATTAATGAATTAACTATTAGATTAACTTGAATCGGTTAAATTCTTAAATTCTTTTTTCTTTTTTCTTTTTTTTTTGTCAAAAAATTCTCTTATATACCCAATGAGGATTCCTGGTTGAGGCAAGTTATGAAAGCCCATGAGAATAAATCTAGTTTAGTTGATGAACAAAAATGTTGCCCAAACTCTAAACAAAACGAGTTGTTGACTAAAAATAAAAGATATGTTCAAACAAAAAATTAGTTAAACCAAAAATAAGTCCAAAAGCAAAAAAAATATTAAAAAAGATGCATGTCGCGGTAGACTTTCTAGATATTATTTCCATATCTATATTAAAATTTGAGTTAATAAAGTTTCTAGATATTATTTCCATATCTAGATTGACATTTGAGTTTATAAAGGGAAAAGTGAAAAGTTAATCTGCATGATTAGTAACTTTCACTGGAAATAAAAGTTAAAAAAGATCAATTTTATTTTTCACAAAAAATTTTCGCTTTAGAATTTTTTTTTCTTTTTTGATGTTAATTGATACCTAATTATATTCAAATGCAAAAATTAAGCATGTAAGTATGTATCACTATTTAGCATTGCTTTTTGTTGCAAAGGTGATATAATTCATGAGCCAATACCCTAGGTATTCTTTCAACAAGAGATTCATAGTTTCTCTTGAATCTTCACACGTGGAAAGCACTTTTCAACACACTTGTGACCACTTTAAAAAACCCTCAAAACTTTCTTTTTTCAAAGTAGTTTTTATTATTTTCACCTTATGCCCGTGTCTCCAACTGCAAATTAAACTATATTTATTCCACCCCCAACTAACCAGATCTGAATAATTATCTCATGAAATTTATATGGAGGAATAATATGAATGAGAAGATTAGAGAGAGTACACCATAATGGACTTGTTGAAACAACAACGCCCAAGAAAGCTGAACTTGAATGCACCACTTTTATCAACAAAGCGTTACGGTTTTTCTTCACCGTCAGATAATAATTCACTGTGTGCAGGTGCAGGAGTTCCATTTTCGTGGGAGCAAGCACCAGGAAAGCCAAAGCACAATGACAAGAATGATTACGCCGAAGGCGGCGACACCCCTCGGCCAAGACTTCCACCACCGGTCGCTGATGTTAGCGACGATGACGACGACGATGACGACGACGAGGTTTACTCAGATGCTATGGATGTTTTCTCTCTTTCAGAAGCTCTGGACATTGTTCAAAAGAAATCAGAGAAGGCGCGTTACAATAACAACAGTAACACTAACGAAGGATTGTTGCGATTAAAGATTCAAGAATCTGACGGTTACCAATCGCCGACTTACATGATCAACCGCTTCCTTCCCGATGCGACGGCGTTGGCCGCCTCCTCCGCATTGCATTTTCCGAGCAACTGCGACGAGAAAGGTTGCGAAACGTGCAGTTACCAAGAATGTTGTTTATCATCAGCAAGATCCTCCGGCGTGAGAAATGATAATTATAACGATAATGCTTATTCTTATTCTTATTCTTACTCTCCGAAAGCTTGTTATTGCGGCCTTGAGGTTCTGTTGCCGTGGCGCGTGAAGCATAAGCTTTGTTCCATGAAGAACCCTGTATTGTTGCCGCCTCTTAAGAAGAAGAAGGCGGAGGAGCATAATCAGCGCGGTGGCGCCAAGCAGAAGAAGCATCGGCGTCGTTCTTCGTCATCAACACTTACACACTTGCCTTGTACAAATTCTAAAGAGGATAGTATATGATTGTTATTAGTAGAGTTCTTTCTTAATTTCTTCATTTTTTTTTCCCTTTCATTGTTATTAGTATATGTTCACCTGTATATGTATTAGTTCGTTCCAATAATTCTCTCGTTTATTTATAGAACAAGGCATAACACTGATGTTCCATGCATAAGCTTATATTTTTTTTATTGACTAGTTTTGTCTATGAATTAACTAGTACATACTCATCTTATATAATTTGTAACAACATCATTTGAACCCTTTCATCACGTTTGACCTCACAAGATTACATTGATGAAAGTTAGTTAATTTCTCATTTTATAAATCAATTATGTTAGTTGTATACTAAAATTAACCATTAAAATTAATTATTAATATAAAATACATATTGAGATACAAAATCAATAATATTATAGGATTAGCATAATTTATTTTTTTTTTTTTTTGTCATTAGTTAACAATTAATATTTAAAAATATTTGTTAAAAATATATCATTAAACTACTGAATAAAAAATATTAAATTGTTGACTAAAAATTTTGGTTAATATAAAATAAATTTGTTGGTCATTAAATTCTTTATATAAAATATATATTAAAAATATTGTTTATACATAAATATATAATGAATAATTTTAATAATTATTTTTAATATACATATAATATTTTTTTATAAATACTCGTTTATTTACACATTGACAAGTGCAAAATAAATGGCCTCTTAGTCCCTTTTATTATATTTTATTATATTTCCTTTCACTTATTTTATGTTTCTGAAGTTTTAAATAATTCGTTATTGATAAAAATAAAAAATATATAGAATACATATATTGTTGAGTAATGTTATTCAATGTGACTGATAAAAAAATAATTTTTTATATTATAAATAAAAAATGAACAAAGAATTATATAAAAAGAGAGATACAGATACTTAAGAATTTTAAGAATATAAAATATGGTTAGGAGGAGAATTATGCGAGAGGTCCGCATAAGTGCACTAAAATAAATTAAAATAGTATTTGCGACCATTATTCTTCGGTTTAGGGATAACTTCAAAAATTTGTCCGGCTGTAAAAGAAGAATGTCACAAAATTATTATAATTTATTATTTTTTATAATCAGTTAATCATTAATATTTAAAAATATAAAATAAAATATATTATTAAATTATTAAAATAAAAAAATTAAATTAAAAAAATTGAATTAATAATTAAATAATAGTCATAAATAATAAATTACGGTCTTCTTAATATTTTTCGTTATAAAATTTGCCATCAAATTTAAGTATTATCAGTGCACTCCGTGACTATTTTAGACTATTGTTGGTTAAACCATCACAAATCTGTAGCATTTATTGATAGTTTAAAACGGTTGCTAAATTATTATTAATTTTTTATTTTTTGTTATATTTAGTGATAATTTTAAATCACAGTTAAATAACAATGAAAAAATATTTTGAATTTTATGGCGGTTTTAAACCGTCGTAATCTCTCAGGCCAGATTTTAATTTTTTAATTATTATATAAATTAGTTTTATCATAATAATAATTTATACGTATACAAATATTACAATATAAAAAATTTTCTTGTTCCCAAATAGAATTCTACAAAAATACTAACATTGTATTTCAAAATATAAATTCAAGCAATAATAAATTTTTAGTATGTTTTCATAACATATAAATTCAAATAATATAGCCCTAACATGTAAAATTAATAATAATTTCAATCATAAAACTTCTTAAGTGTTGAATGATTTATTTTGTTAAAGTATATATAACTAGCAACACAAGAAGATTTTAATTTTTACTTTGCACTGGTGATTCAAAACGGAGATGGCTTGAGTCAGTGACATATTTTAAGTGTCTCTGTTTCCCCAATTTCTTCTATTAGAAAGACATGGGTATTTATATAAGAGTCAAATACTTTAATTAGTAATAAAATAAGAGAGAACAGTCCTTAATTGACTCATACATAGAAATATTTAGAAATGGGATTAGGGTACTTTGAATAGTTGAAATTATTCTCATCCAGCAATTGGAAAAATTGTTTTCTTGAATGATGAATTAGAAAGTGAAATTGACATGATTGAAGAAAAAGTTTTACTGCCCTTACTGCTGTGTTTTTTTTTCCAAATCAGAACTGATATAAAATAACTTCTTGAAAAATTATAAATGATCAACATTTTTTATTTTTGTTTTATATTTGGCTAACGCTAGTCAATTATATATATATATATATATATATATATATATATATATAAAAGTATTGACCAAATTGGAGTAGTAGTCTAGAAAAGGTATAACGTATAACCAAAATATCTAATAGAAATATCTGCCTTTGAACTCAAATATCAGATACTAAAAGTGATAAGAGTCATTAAAGTATGCAAATGCAATGCATGCTTGCTTTAGGAAAAGTGGACCGTGCATGCATGGTAGAACTAAGGATGGCTGACTTTTATATTATTTGTTTGTCAAATTCTTTCTTTCTCTCTCCTATTTTTTCTTAACTTCTACTATTTCTGTATTGTGTGGATAAGTACCTAAAAAATTACAATAAAACATGTTAGAGATCAATAATATATTTATAAAAAAGGGAGAATTTGTTAGCGTACGTCTGTTTAAATATTGTTCGAGGAATGAGTATTGAGAGAGAAGATGGAGTATATATTCTGTTTATTGATGCAAAGAATTGTGATTATTATATATATATATATATATATATATATACTACTGCTCTGCTGCATGGCTCTGCTGCATGTGAACTTAGTGCAGGACTGCAGGCTCTCAATTAGTATTTTTAATTTAACTAATTATGGCTAATTTAATACCCTGGAGTATGAACTAATAAACATCACAATTATTACAATCTGTGCTTGATGGAAAATTTTAAAGTACTTGCTAAGTGTTTCAAAATATTTAAAGAAGCATGACCTAAGCGATTGTCTCATGTATGTGAAGTGCATAAGTTTATTAGACCATGAAAATCGAACTCATCATTGAACCACTTTAATTATTAGTTTATTAGTTTAACCAGTTTCGACTATGGTTCAACTAAAAAAAATTTTTATAATAAAATAATAAATAAAATATAAATAAATATACTAAAATATAATTATAGTCTAATATAAATTTTAAAATATCATCCAAATTAAAAGTACTATATAAATCACAATGTTATGATCTTATTTAAATACAAATCCAAAGGTCTAATAACAAAACAACCAACCAAACACAACATGCTAACATCTAAGTTTGTCATCAATCATCAAAATCCACTATAACTTGCTACAGATTTGCTTCGTTAATATCATCACCTTCATTTTCACTACTTGGACCAGAAAAATTAAGTGGTACAATATAAAATGTACTATTACTATCACCACCACCACTTTGATCTAAATCAGCATCAATATCATCTAACAAAATATATAATACATTATCAATAAATTAATGATTAAGGTTATTGTAATAAATAATCAGAAAATAAACTGTAATACTCACGAAGCAAATCTTTAATATTACTAGAAAGATCAAGTTCTTTTTGAACAACCTCTTCCGTCACTCAAAAGTCAACCAAATCAATACTTTCATAATCAATTGGATTATATTGTACCTTTTGCTTTCTTTTTTTGTCTTTCCTTCCTAACAAATTAAATACAATAAAACCTAGTATAACATATTAGCTACACAAAATCTAATGATATGAAATGAAAGTATGAAACATATATTACCTAGATTTAAGACGCAAATTATATATAACATACACAATATTATTTAGCCTATCATATTCTAATTTATTCCTTTTTTTTTTTGTATGAATATGATCAAAGAAACTCCAATTCCTTTCACACCCCGAAAAAGTAGATGCTTGGCTAAGAATGCGAACTGTCATATTTTATAAACATGGAGCAGAACCACCAAACAACCACCACCATTCATCTACAAGTTACAATCCTATAACCCAACTATTAGTTATCAAATTAAAGAAATAAAAACATAAAATAAGTTACTCTCTTAAACAGATATTCTTACCAGGTTGAAGTCTTTTTGCAGCTCGAAAAACTTTAGGTCCATCAAAGCTTTCCTTTCGATCTATATACAAGTGTATTTCTTTCATTGCCTCAATTGAATCTAAATTATTAACCTTATAATGCAATCTAACAAGATCAAGTAAACCTCGCATGACATCAAGTGCTTTTTTTATAATTTTCATCGAAAAAAAAAAGCAGGATTCAAGAAATAAGTCGTTGCATAAAGATTTTTTTCCAAATATTTGTCCCATCTTGAATTGATAATCTTTGTATAAATCTGATATGCACTCTTACTACGCCTGAACATTTCTTTGATTGTATTTTCTGCCCTCATCATACCTTCATAGACATATCTCAATGATGGTTTATCATCAACATCAATAATCCTCATCAATTTTAATCAACGGACTCACAAGTTTACATGTAGTAAAACAATCATCCCAAAATTTGTTGTCTAAGAAAATTGCACTAACAGCTTTACCATTAGCACTCCTTCCTAATTTGTTTCCGGTAAAGTGTGTATCCACAGCCAATGCTTGTAAATTCGCTTTTTACTCAAAGATACTCTTTAATGTGATGAAGACAGGAAAAAATGAGTTGCACCTGGATGAACAATCTCCTTTCAAGTAGTTCTTTGTCTTAACCAGGACAAGAACACCGTATGATTATACACAAACACTATAATCTTCGAAGCACGTGATACAAGGTTAGAAATATGCAACATGCTGCTTATATCTTTTAGAATAAGATTCAAGTAATGAGCAGCACAAGGTAACCAGTGGATATCCTCAAATTTTTTATTGATAAGCCTACCAGCAGCAACATAATTCGCCACATTATCAGTCATTACATTACAATATTATCAGACCCAATCCATTCAATCACCTCCGAAAATAAGTGACACAAGCTTGAAGCATTTTTTTTACCACAATTGAAGCATCTATAGATTTTACAAAGAACAACCCTTTCAAACAATAAACCAAAAAATTAATCAACGTTATTTGCCTTTGATCTATCCAACCATCTTCTATGAGGGTACATTCAATTTCTTTCCAAGCAGACCTATAGCTATCAACAACTATTTGACACTCCCTTTTGAGATCGGCTAACAAGTGAACCCTCAACTTATCATAGAAAGGACCTTTATAACCAGGCCTAATGTCAGCAACACTATCCAACATATCATAAAGAAATGGTGACATATTCGCATTGAAAGGAATCCTACAATTTGAAAGCCATCTATTCACTCACCTATCAACATCATGAAGCGCCTCTTTGTTTTGAAACACACTTTTCAAATTTGGTTGACCTCATAGAGTTGATCTTGGTGCAAACATAGGAGGAATAATATTTTTTGCTTTCTTTTTCGGATCGCCTCCAATCATCTGCTTAGTTGGTAACTGACTCGGAGTTTATTGTTCTTTTTGCACAATTGATTCGTCAATAGCATCATCAATCTCATCATTACCCTCTTCATTAAAACTTACTTTCTTTTTACTAGTTTTACTTTTTTGAATCTCCTTCAATAAACCTTCCATTTGTTTTTCTACGTCATAAGGGACTTTAGAACACTTCTTAATATCTCCACCTATCCTTATCAAATGCTTTTTCATTTTATTAATTCTCCCTTTCCCAAAAGTACTCAGACAAAATAAGCATTGGTAATGCGATTTTCTGTTTATTATTTGTAAAGCAACATATCTCAAAGCAGGATCAGTTTACTTCTGAACATTAGAAGTTTGTGGTTGACTATCGTTAGATCCAAGAAGAAGAGAAGCTTCATTCAAAGTAACAAGATTCGAAGCAAAATTATTCTTTGCATTATTTTCCTAGGTATTTCTTGATTGATACTCTCATCCATACCTAAAAATTACCATCAATCCAATAATAATATAATTCAATCTAATAAAAATAACGCAGCAACCTATAACAGCAGCAATAACAGCAGCTAAATTAAATCTAACAACAATATAATATTATAATCCAATATAACAACAATTATTCAACCAATAATAGCATGCAAATTCACAAATTAATTAACAATTATTCAACCCATAACAAATTCACAAATTATTTAACAATAATTAATTAATTATTCAACAATTATTATTAAAAAAACCTAGAAGCTAGAAGGTAGAAGCATAAAGCAGAGGGAGAACTAGTTCATAGAACTGACTTGTAGAACCACGTGATGCCGGCAACGGTGGAACAGAAGTGCGCGATAGAGGCAGAAGGTGAGCCCGGCGATGGTGCTTCCAGAGCTGAAACAACGACGATGGTGGAGAGCTGTACGATCGACGATGAAGCTCCAACTTGCGACGACGGCGAGAGCGGTCCAGCGGCTGGACGGTTGTGACGGAGACAGCTCGCCGGCGGTGATAGGAACGACGAACTCGAGGGTGAAGAGAGGGAAAAGGATTGATGCACCGTTGTGCTGGGTTGGGTGGGTTGGGACTTGGGAGACGTTGGGTTATGCTTAGGGTTAGGATCTGAATGTTTAGTGCCTCCAAAGTGAACAACACGGTGGCGTTTTGCTGAAACTTCAAAAACTGGCCGGTTCACAGTTCGATTCGACCAATCGATTTCCGGCCGATTTGGCAGTCCAACAATGGCTTTTTGATTGGGTGGTTTTGACATTAATCCGAACCGGTATTTCCATTGGTTCGCAGTTCGAACCGATTTTCAAAACCTTGCTTAACAAACTTTGGAATAGACATGGAAGAAGTTGATAACTGCAACACATTAGATGGGAAATCGGCCTTTAGGATATAAAGTATTTGGTACAGCTCACCCTTCCCAATCCTCTTTGATGAGTTGCTGCACTGAATGGTAAATGAATCAGAACCGATATTAATAGTAAGCCATGTATTGGCCAAAGGATGAAACTGAGAGAAGATTGACACGAAAATTGGCAACATATAACACATTTTTTAAGGTAATATTTGGATTTATGATAACTGATCCTATGAGATTAGCATGAAAAATTTTGATGTGTGAATAGAAGAAAAGAGTGACAAATCATATGCTATATGAATGGTGATTCCACTATCCAAGATCCATGAATCTTTTGAAAATTTTGACCTTGACAAGGATGTGTTGTTCATACTTGCTAGAGTGGATACATCTGTGGTTCCAACTGAGGAGATTTCTTGGATCTTCTGATTGTTGAGTAGGTTGAGCAATTGTTGAATTTGTGAAGAAGTCAGATTAAGTGAAGGAAATTGATCTTCATCTTTCTAAATGGGTTGAGAGGTTGCCACATGATGCACCGTTTGCTTGGTTCCTCTCCCCTTTCTATAATTTGGTGGAAAACCATGAATTTTATAGCATTTATCGATCGAATGACCAAGAATGCCACAATGTGCACAAAGGGGTCGATATTTCTTTGTGGAGCCTCTACCGCGACCTTGAGCTTGTATTGGGTTCTGGTTTCTTGTGAAGAAGGCTACCTGATTTTGAATTGAGTTATTGCTGGCTACAAGAGCTCTGTGTTTCTCTTCTTGAGTGATGAGGGACATCACTTTGTTGATGACTGGTAATTAGGGTTCCATGAGAAGAATCTGACCACAAATTTGTGAGAAAGATTCGTCTTGACCCATGAGAAAATAGTTCACATATTCAGCTTATACAAACTCTTACATTGCTCGAGCATCACCACAATTGCAGTGTGCAAGTTTGTAAGAATTCAATTCCTCCCACAAGACTTTGATTCAAGTGAAGTACTGAGAGAAGGACATGGTTCCTTGATGGAAATTCATCAATTTGCATTTCAATTCGAACACGCGAGGACCATTGCCGTGTTAAAAGCGCTCTTTCAGGTCGTTCCACAATTTTGCAGTTGAGTCTATGTAAACCAGGGGAGGTGGTGATCTCTTTCGAGACCGAGTTCAAGATCCACGTGCTCACTACATCATTCACACACTGCCAATTTTGAAACACTCTGGTTCAGAAACTGGATCTGGTGGCAGAATCGAACCAGTGATGAAGCCAAACTTGCATTTGGCATTCAAGGATTTCTACATTACGTGACTCCATGAATGGTAATTGTCTTCAGTGAGGTGTTGAGTGACAAGAACCAATCCAGGTTGATCAGCGGAAGAGAGGGCAAATAGATCAAACGCCATTAATGCATTCGAAAGAATTTTTGGTGATACATGAGTTGTTGAACTAGAGGACACAGGTTGAGCCATGGAGTCTCAATTGTTTTTTTTTTTTCGAGACTCATTGATCGGAATTGAAGCTACAAAATGGTGCAGTAATCAAATCTCATCAAGATCTATTGTGTGATCCAAAAAAAAGAAAGAACGAAGGAGAAAAAGGAAAACAAAAATTAGGGAAAAGATGCAGAAAAAATTTAGAGTGTAGAAGAGTCCAAAAAGCATGAGCAAAAGGTTCAAAAAGATAAAAGAATTGTGATTATTGTATGTACAATTTTATTTATATATATATACTTCACATAAACATAAACTTAGTGTAGAACTCTCAATTAATATATTTAAGTAACTATGGCTAATTTAATACACTGGATTATGAGCTAACACACTTTAAGGAAAAAAAAAGTATTAGTCATCTAGAATTTTTCAATGAGTTGAAAAAGAGTTTACTTTAAGAAACAATGTGAACAAGAAGCGGTAACTAGTTGAGTAATAGGTATAATGGCCAGTATAGAAGATTAGACGATTCATACTACTAAGGGGTTTGTGTAGTATTTAGGCTGTATGTGTTTGGTAGGAAGTATTGGGACTGAAATTGAAGGATTGGAACTCAATATTGTACTTAGTAATTAGAGATTGAAATTAAAATTTTAGTTTTGGGATACAAAAATTCAATCCCTTCCATATCTCCAGAGAGTGGAGACACAAGGGACTAAAAGTTTTGGACACAAGGATTCAAACTTTACTGATATTTCTTTTCTAAAATACCCTCAATCAAAATTTGAAAATTCAACTCTACCCCTTTGATGAAACTAGTTAGGGCATTTTCCTTCGTTCTTTCTCTGCACATTTATCCTCCTCAAATCGTAACCTCATCATCGCCACTAGAATCAGATCGTCGTTGTTGTCGTCATCAGAGTCGCTATGACTTCATTCTTCATTACTCTCTTCTCCTTCTCTTCTTCCTCATCCCCGCGCCGCCAATATTTTCTCGCCTCTCGAATCCTTCTTCATCCTCTTCTTTCTACACTCGTCTCGGCCGCCTTGGTTTTGGCATGTCTATCACCGTCGCCACTGCTTTTTCCTACGCCATTTTTAAAGAGAAAATTGTTACTTTTCATCACCACCGCAAGAAAAAGACATGCTTTGTTGTGAATTTTGAGTATTTTGCAGATTTAAACGAGTTGTATGAAATCAGATTAAGAAATAACCATATTTCAATTAAACTATTTGAAATGAAATAAATCATAAAACCTTAAAACTACTGGACCGAAGGAGCTAGACGAGGTTATACTCAAAAATAATTACAAGTTTTGAAATAAACGATTTATATCAAAACAAGTCGTACGAAATTAGAACTATAAGTTTCAAAAATGATTTGTATTAAAAACAAGTCATTAAGCCGCAAAACAACGACTACAAGAATATGGCCGATTAGCTACCACGAAAAGAGTCGTAAAATCATCGCTAATCTGACGCAAAATATAATTTGTGACAAATTAGCTACCGCCTAGCAACTAATGCTTTTCTCGCTAATTACAAGTCGCAGATCAGTGAGACAAATACAACAGTTGCTATTTCATCGGAAAGTTTTTTAGCTACCGAATAGATAGTCGCAAATCCATCACTAAAGTAAAAGCGAATTCCATAGAAGAAATAGACTAAATGGTAGTCGCTAATTAGCGACAAACTATACTGCAGCAGACTCGTCGCTAAATGCAAGCTAACTTCGTAGACAAAATAAAAAGCTTAGTTGACGGTAATTAGCGAGAAATTTTTTCGAGCCTAACTCGTCGCAAGTTTTCCGCTAATATGATCGCAAATTTGTCGCGTTTTGTAGCAAATCTATAGCTAATCTTTGAAAATCCTTAATCAAATTTGTAGGAATTTTATCGATAAACCAAAGCTATTCTAAATGAAAAAGTAGAGTTATGAAGTAGTCGCTAACTTTCTAGGAAATAATATGTAATCAATTAGTTGCAATACTATCGCAAAATGTCATCGCAATTTCCTTTTAAACTAGTAACAAATCGATAAATATCTCATAAATGTTTCATGTGCAATAGAGTCTTTAATTTATCACCATCATCAACAGCGAATATGTCACTAATTTTTCTGTAATAAATATACTAAATAATTTCTTTAAATAATAAAAATTATCTGTAAACAAAATATAGATGTAAAGACAGTTGTACCAAAAATATGAGTTGTAAATAATAACTCGAACTAAATATAGATGTAAAGACAGTTGTAAATAATAACTCGAACTAAATGAGTTGCATGAAATCCAATCAAGAAATAATCATGTCTCAAAATAAGCGATTTGTACCAAAAACAAAGTCGTGCAACAAATCTACAACCTCCAAAACAACTCGGTATAAAACGAGTTGTACAAAAGAAAAATAAATTTCAGAATGGTGATTTGTATTAAAACAAGTCATGCATCCTCAAAACAACTCGAACTGAACGAGTTGTACGAAACGTTACAACATTCAAATCACATTGAGTCAATTGATCTTCCTGGCTTCAGACCTCAAACTACTAAACAACTTCTCTACAGCTCAACATTTCGACTTGGTCATCTAATTGCTCGAGTCCAACTTCGTAAAGCTCGACCTCGAGCAGGGGCACTGTTCATGCACTGACCCACAATTTAGCTAGGCCCAAAACGAATAAAGCCCAACCTACAGAAATCATTTCGATCTACACCTACCTGACCTCATAGAGGTCGGACACAGTGACATGAGTCTAGCTCTACTTATCTAAATAAGTAACTAACTCTTAAGATATCTCCTATTAATCTAGAAGGGAGATCTCAACAACATCCCTAACAAAAGGGAACGATTATCCACCATCAAAGGTGGAACTACTCTAAAAGGTGGTTATCAATTCTACTATAAATACACTAACACCCTCAAGTTTATTCATGTTGGGAAAACTCAACAAAGGTTCAAAACAAGAACCTGTCTAACAGCGGAAGCACCAAAAATAATTTTTCCACAACTTGTGTGATTAAATAGGCAATACCAAAGATACTCCAAGCAGCAAATATAATGGCAAAAATTAAATAATCAGACACCAGAATTTTAACGTGGGAAAACTCCCAAAAGAGGGACAAAAAACCCACGGGACCTTGTCCAGTAAAATCTTCCACTATCAGAATAATGGGTACACAAACAGTCTTCCTAGTGACACTAGGGCATCTCAACAATCAACAAAATACATCATCAAAACTGATGGGATCAACATAAACCCTCCACAAAAGTGGGTATCTCAAATCAGGCAAAAGAGAAGGCAATACAACTAGCAAGTTATATCCTAATGTTCATCTCTACACCAGAAATAACATACTAAAATTTCATAAGAAATGGAGCAAGTTTACTAATTCAATTGGATCAAAATTGACTTGCCCTTTTTCCCCAATTTCTCTTCTCTCTCGTCGAAACCACACTGCTACTGCGTGCTTGCTTTCTTTCATTCAAAACAAGAATAAAACTCTTCTCTCTCTCTCCCCGTGGCTCAATGCCACTTTCTTTATTTTTTTTTTCTTTTTTTTCTTTTAAAACTTGTGGGCCCCACTTGGTTGGGGACCTACCAACAAATCTCCCCCTCACCAACTCAAGTGGGGATAGACTGCTCCACCAAGCCCGCCTTCTCTTTGCAGGAATCAAACTTCACTACAGGTAAACTTTTAGTCATCATATCTGAACCATTATCATCAGTATGGATCTTCTCAAGTACATATGACTTCATCTCAAGCGCTTCACGTATCCAATGATACCTCACCTCTATGTGCTTCGATCTGGAATGAAACGTCGGATTCTTGCTGAGATGGATAGCACTCTGACTGTCACAAAATAACACAAACTTCTCTTGACTGATGCCTAACTCTTGTAGAAATTTCTTCATCCACAAGAGTTCTTTAGAAGCTTCAACAACAGCAATGTATTCTGCCTTTATAGTAGACAAAGTAACACATTTCTGAAATCAAGATTGCCACGACAAAGCTCCTCCTGCAAAAGTAATCATATAACCAGAAGTAGACTTTCTTAAATCAAGATCCCCAGCCATATCTGCATATGTGTAACCATCCAACACAGGTTGGCCACTCCCAAAGCATAAACAAACTCTGGAAGTACCATTAAGGTATCTGAGAATCCACTTCACTGATTGTCAGTGTTCCTTGCTAGGATTAGAGAGAAATCGACTAACAACTCCAACTGCATGAGCAATATCCGACCTGGTGCAAACCATAGCATACATCAAACTGCCAACTGCAGATGCATATAGAATCTTTTTCATTTCTGCTTTCTCTTTCTCACTTGTAGGACATTGCTGCGAGCTCAGTTTGAAATGACTAGCAAGTGGAGTACTAACAGGTTTGGAATTACTCATGCTAAACCTCTCTAAAACCTTCTTAATGTACTTCTGCTGCGACAACCACAGTTTTCCATTCTTCCTGTCACGAGTGATACTCATGCCAAGGATTTTCTTTGCAGGACCCAAATCCTTCATAGCAAAGGATTTGTTCAATTCTTTCTTAAGACTTTCAATCTTCTTAGTGTCATGACCAACAATCAACATGTCATCAACATAAAGCAAGAGAATTATAAAATCACCATCAGAGAATTTCTTAACATACACACAATTATCAGAAGAAGTCTTACTATACCCATGACCTTCCATGAAGAAATCAAACTTCGTGTACCACTGCCTTGGCGCTTGCTTCTGCCCATATAAGCTTTTCTTCAACTTGCATACAAGATGCTCCTTTCCTTTAACCTCGAAACCCTCTGGTTGCTCCATGTAAATTTCTTTATCTATGTCACCATGAAGGAATGCAGTCTTCACATCAAGCTGATCAACCTCTAAATTCAGGCAAGTCGCCAATTCAAGCACAACTCGAATAGAGGACATCTTCACAACTGGAGAGAAAATCTCCTCAAAATCAATACCTTTCTTTTGCTCAAAGCCTTTCACAACCAATCGAGCTTTGTACCTTGGCCGTGAGACATTTTCATCCGCTTTCAACTTTAACAACCATTTATTCTTGAATGCTCTCTTACCTTTTGGCAACTTCACCAATTCAAAAGTATGATTCTCATGCAAGGATTTTATTTCTTCTTGCATGGCCTTCAACCCGTCTTCATTATGCTCATCAGACATAGCTTCCTGGTAGCTCTCTGGCTCCCCAGTCTCAATGTTCATCACATACTCATGAGGAGAGTATTTTTGAGAAGGATGACGCTCTCTAGTAGATCTTCTCAATTCAGGCTCAACTGGTGGTTCAGGTGGAATTTCAACATCTGGTGAAACTTTTGCATCTGGCATCTCAGGTTGAGGTGTAAGTTCATCATGCAAATCATCACCAACATTATCAACTTGTAAATCTCCCCCATCAACAGGAGGTCTAGTGGAAGGATCAGGTTCATCATTAGCAGAATGTCTAACAGTTATTGGCTTATTTGTCTTCTCAAGATCTTCAATAGTTTGGTCTTAAAAAAAAATCACATCTCGACTTCTAATTATCTTCTTGCTCACCAGATCCCATAATCTGTAACCAAAGTCTTCGTGACCATATCCCATGAAGATACACTGCTTTGACTTTCCATCAAGTTTAGACTTTTCATCTCTTGGAATGTGAACAAAAGCCATGCAGCCAAACACTCGCAAGTGACTATAGGAGACATCTTTCCCTCTCCAAAATTTCTCTGGAACATCACCATTAAGTGGAACTGAAGGAGAAAGGTTGATCGGATCTACTGTAGTTCTCATCGCTTCACCCCAAAAGGATTTAGGCAACTTTGCATGAGAGAGCATACACCTGATTCTATCATTGATAGTGCGATTCATTCTCTCTGCAACTCCATTATGTTGAGGAGTCTTAGGAATCGTCTTCTCAAGCTTGATCCCATGTCCTTTATAATACTCTTCAAACGGACCCTTGTATTCACCACCATTATCTGCTCGAACACATTTCAATTTCCTTCTTGTTTTTCTTTCAACACTTGCATGAAAGTGTTTGAAGATACCGAGCACCTGGTCTTTAGATTTCAAAACAAAAGCCCACACTTTTCGAGAATAATTATCAATAAAAGTAAAAAAATATGATGCACCACCTAGTGTCTTAGCATCCATAGTACAAACATCAGTGTGAACTAAATCTAGAACATATGATCTCCTATGAGGTCCAGAATTATGAAATGATACTCTAGCATGCTTTCTAACAAAACAATGAGTGCAAGTATTTAAAGTTGTACCTTTCACTGGAAGTGAGTGCTTCTTGGCCAAGACGCTTAGTCCTTTCTCGCTCAAGTGACCAAGACGTATATGCCACAAATTAGAAGAGGAATCATCAGCTACATTCACCTCTTCTTTGCACAACTTTGCTTGCAACCGGTAGAGAGTAGTGAGACTATTGTCTTCTCTAGCAACAATGAGAGCCCCTTTGGTAATCTTACATTTTCCACTACCAAAGGAAGTGAAATACCCCTCTTGATCCAATGCCTTCACTGAAATGAGATTGAACCGTATATCTGGCGCATGCCTAACATTCTTCAACTGTAGCTTGCATCCCATATTGGTTTCAAGCCACAAATCACCCATACCAATGATATCACACACTCCTTTATCTCCCAATTTGATCTTGCCAAAATTTTTAACAGTATAAGAAGTGAAAAATTCACGCCTCGGAGTGACATGACATGAGGCACCAGAGTCCATAATCTAAGTGGAATCATCACAAACAAGATTCACATAATTTTCATCATATGTGATAAGAACATCTTCATAAACAATAGCAGCAGTTTCTTCATCACTATCTTTACCTTTGTCTTTGTTTCTTCCCCTTGATTGTTCTCTTTTCAAGAACCTACAATACCTCTTGATATGCCCCGGCTTGCCACAATGGTGACAAATGAACTCCTTTTTTGGCTTGTACTTTCCTCTTGACTTGCTTTGACTCTCTGACTTATTAGAACTGTGAGGTTTTCTACTTTGACTTCTCCCCCATGACTCTGAAACAAGTGCTTTTGACTATGGGGAGGCATTAGTCAAACCTCGCTCTCTTCTTTTGGCTTCTTCATTCAACATGCTCTCTTTAACCATTGCTAACGTCAACTTTTCATTTGGAGCTGAGTTAGTCAGTGTCACAACCAGAACTTTCCAACTATCAAGCAAAGAGCTCAACAACAACAAGGCTTGCAACTCATCATTCAAAGTGATCTCATTATTTGTCAGTTGGTTCACTGTCTCCTGAAAAATGCTCAAGTGCTCCGGCATTGATTTACCTTCATCATACTTCATATTAACAAGCACCCTAATCAAGAATGCTTTGTTTTGCATATTCTTCCTCTCATATAACTCCTTCAATTTGTTCCACATCTTCTCGGCATTCGTTTCGGTGTCAACATGTGGATACACGTTAAGATCAAGCCATTGCCTAATCAAAGCAATTGCCTTCCGATTCAGCTTCTTCCATTCAGTATCGGATTTAGTACCTTTGGATTTATTCCCCTCCACAGGATCATACAAATCCTTGCTATATAGCATATCTTCCATGAGGGTCTTCCAAATTGAATAATTTTGGGAATTCAATTTGACCACTTTGTTGGGAAAACTCAACAAAGGTTCAAAATAAGAACCTGTCTAACAGCGGAAGCACCAAAAATAATTTTCCCACAACCTGTGCGATTAAATAGGCAATACCAAAGATACTCCAAGCAGCAAATATAATGGCAGAAATTAAATAATCAAACACCAGAATTTTAACGTGGAAAAACCCCCAAAAGAGGGACAAAAAACCTACGGGATCTAGTCCAATAAAATCTTCTACTATCAGAATACTAGGTACACAAATAGTCTTCCTAGTGACACTAGGGCATCTCAACAATCAACAAAATACATCATCAAAACTGATGGAATCAACATAGACCCTCCACAAAAGTGGGTATCTCAAAACAGGCAAAAGAAAAAGCAATAAACTAATAAGTTATATCCTAATGTTCATCTATACACCAGAAATAACATACTAAAATTTCATAAAAAATGGAGCAAATTTACCAATTCAATCGGATCAAAATTGACTTACCCTTTTCCCCCCAATTTCTCTTCTCTCTCGTCGAAACCACGCTGCTACTGCGTGCTTGCTTTCTTTCATTCAAAACAAGAATGAAACTCTTCTCTCTCTCCCCGTGGCTACTTTCTTTATTTTATTTATTTTTTCTTTTTTTTTTAAATTTGTGGGTCCCACTTGGTTAGGAATCTGCCAACAATTCAAAACCCAATCTATTAAAAACTTGCCTAAAACCTTTCCCTAAACCACATACATTCTTATCCGTCGTAGTGTTAATAATTATATATATAATATATTGTATAACAAGGAAGTGTAAAAAAGTAAAAAAACTAACAAGCCAAGGCTTCCTTTTAAAAGTTGGCTACCGCCACTTCCAATTTAATTTTAGAGAAAAACTCAAAACAGTTCCTGACAATTATTTCGAAAGACAACGAGGACCTTGACAAAAAAAAAAATCCAACCCGACCCCTAACAATTACCTCGAAAGAACAACGAGGCCCCGTGCCAAAAGAAGTCAATGTTATTTTTTTTTCACATAGGCTAATTAGTCCCAAAAAAAAGATCAGAGGCCGGATTAGGTGTTTTTTTTCGTGGGACCTCATTATCCTTTCGAGGTAATTGTCAAGGCCGAATAGGATATTCACTCTTTATTTTATTTATTTATTTTTGTTCTGTTTTACTTGCTTTGATCCTTTTTAAATTTATTTTTTCTTTGTTGATTTAACTTTACTAGTTCAATCTCTTTCTCAGGTTCTTTCTTTTACTCTAAAATCATTGGTTAAATTACAAATTTATATATAAGTTAATTAAATTTAAGTAATGTGTATAGTATTTTTTATTATCTAATATTAATATTGTATTTTTCATTTTGTAAATTTTAATTTTATAACAACTTTATATATTTATTTAATTATTATTGGATCAAACGATTCAATTAGTGACCCACCAGATGAACCATTGATCTAATAATCCAATAAACTTAGCCGGATTAATTACTGGTTCAATTTTGATAACTTTAACCAAAATAGTATTCATTCTAATTTAAATTTTATAAATTGAATTAAAAATGTGATGAAATTATAAAGGTTTACATAGTACCAGAAACGTGTATTAATAAAATATTGCCAGAAACGTTTTTGCGATGAAAGTTTTGATTATTTATTAATAGTGCATTACCAGAAACGTTTTTACTCATTTTCCCCTTATTTTCTAATGGGTCAGTGATATTAGGTATTAGACAAGATTGTTTGTATTGTTTTGTAACATTTTTTCATGAATAGTTTTCTTAAAAAAATCACTGCATATTTCATTGTAAATTCACGATTGTTCATTGCTTTTGTTTTGTTTTCATATTTTTATCTACTATAATAACATGCAAGTATAAGAAACGCACCCCATAAAGTTCAATAGTCATATATTAAAGAACGGTTTCGCTACGTTACTAACAACATATCTGCCAACTTCTACCAACTCTTATTTATAATTGTATTTTATGGAAGTGTGTTCGTAGATGTGTCTAATAAAAATGTCTTTTTTATAGCTGTATTTAATAGAAGTGTCTTTATAGATATATTTTCTGGATGTATCTCTTTATATATGTATTTAAAATATATTAATTATTAGACACATCCACGAACACACTTCCATGAAACACAATTATAAATAAGAGTTTGCAGATAATATATTAGTACCCATACTTTTCCATTAAAGAAATACAAAATATCACAAATAAAGATATCCATTTCGTTGCCTTTCGACCCGTTTGGCCAGACAACTGAGTCTGAACCATGCCATTCTATTTTACTTAGCTTATTAAAACGACTCTTTTTGGTCACTAATAAAATTTCAATATGAGAAGTTTTATTTAAAAAAAAAATATATGTAAACCTAATGAATTGAAGATAACAAGAAAATTTCCCTTGAAACCTCAAATAGTACTCCGGAAGTATTGATTAGCACAAAAAAGATAACCAACTAAAACATCTATTTAAAATACAAGACAACAATGACGGAATTAAAACCCGAAGAAAAATTTAAAAATAACTCGGATTAATCCCATAAAATCATGGTGTGGCCACCATCATCCACAATGTTTCGATTTCTAATAACATCATTGGCAGCAACTTGTGACTGCCCGAGTAACATTTTATGCCCTTTTTTAAACGTACAACAATAATTTCTACCACGGCTTACAACCATTTTGGATGGTTTCATACTTCAAAAGTATTTCTTTTCATAAGAAACCAGACCATGGATTCCACCTTCAACCTGCGCTGCTCCAGTCCGGACCTGAACAGAGCATACCAAGTATTAAGAAACAAAGTTGAGTAAATCCCCCCTTTGGTCTTAGCAAGTATTTCAGAAAAACATTAGTTCAGAAAAAGCTTATAAAATTTATGAGGAATGCTAGGGGGCTAGCAATTTTGGTGTTTTGTAACCATCAATTGACCATCAATAGTGTCTTTAATGGTGAGATTACATCTAATGATGGAAAATCACTCACTTTTGTTTTGATGGTTAAATGCTGGCCAGAAAACACAAAAGTTGCTGCCCCCTAGACTTTTCCAAAATTTATAATACCAATCTTAACGAGAATATTAACATAAACCATATTTTATTGTTTGCCCGAGTTAATTCCATGACTACGAGGTTGCAATTGCAGGCAAACACATCTGATTCCCCTTACACAATTTAGAGTAAAGTGTGTTTTCAGATAGTGCTTTTCTCCTCTTGTGATTTTCAATTCAAGATGCATGTTCGTATAGAAAACACTAGTATTTTTTGAATCCTAACTTGTATGGGAACAACTCTTCCGAACAGAAAGAGAACAAAACCTAAAATATGAGGTAAAATAATTGCCTGCTTCTGGAACACATTTACAAACCATTCATTTCAATCTATGATGTTAGGAAGTTGTACGAATCTAAAAATGCCGTAGGGAATAATCTCAAAACATCCATTAAATGTGTTCTAGGAAAATGCAAAAATTTAACACAAATGTTTTTTACTCCTTTTCCCTTTGTTTGGTTTGAAAACAATAAAAATAATTAAAAATAAAAAACCCCTGTAGAGAACTACAGTTCAAGGGTAAATGGTTGAGAAAATAGGAACTAGTGTATTTAGTGCAGAAATGATGAAGATAACAAGAAACGATAACCGTACCTCTAGCCTTAACACCTTGGATCTGAGGAGGTCATGAGCAGACTGCAGAGAGTTGGCACCGATATCTTGAAACCCTTGCTTGACAGCTTGCATGGTGTATGGTAGGAACTTCAAAACAGAACCCTTATCTTTAACAGCTCCAACAACCCCCTGAGCAATTTTTAGTTTTGCAGTGTCACCCAAATATCTTTGATCACTTCCTTTAGTCATAGCTTCTAGTGAACCCATTCCTCTATACTTCTTGACTCGTTGACCATTCTGGTGAAGTAAAAATCAATTATGCATATTAACCAAAGGCAAGGAAGAAGAATAGCTCAAGATTTTATTTGTTAGAACTAAAATGGCCAAGTCAAATATCGAAAACATTGCAATCTTTTCACTTCAAGTACACCAAGGACTTGAAACAAATATTAATCATGAATTCCCCCAAAGTTTCTTCCCAATTATTCATCTACCATTTCAGTGTCAATGCTAAATACAAAAACAAATAAATATATAAAAATATTTTTCCTCTGAGCATAGAGTTTTGATGCTCTTACAATTTCATCTTTTTTCTAAGCAGTAAATTTTCTTTTATCATCACACTGCTCCACATTATATCACAACTATTGTTGCAGAGCCTGACCCAGTTTTTTATTCATACCTGATATTCATAAGCTCCAGGAGCCTCGTTGCTACCAGCTAAGAAGCTTCCCATCATAACTGTTGATGCTCCCAATGACAAAGCCTTGACAATATGCCCAGAGTTTGAGATGCCACCATCGGCAATCACAGGAACACCGCTTTTATACGCAATAGATGCAACCTTGTAAACTGCAGTTGCCTGAAAAGCATGAAGCCAATATTAATAACTTAGCACCTGCAAGCCAGAACATATAATTGAGAACAGGGCAGAAAGCAGGGCTGAAAATTCCCAAACACTTAAATGCAATATTAACAATCTATACAAAGTCAAAACTACTTAAACTTCGTCATTCCATAAGAAAAACATCACCATCTAAAGCAAAATGCAATCCCAATCACTGAATACTATTCAATAAGTCAACACTGTTCAAACAAAATGCAATTCTAATCATTGAATAAGTTAATACTGTACAATCCTTACAACTGAGTAGCAAGACCTCTTCTGCAATTAAGCTCAACCTAATCACTGAACCAAACCTTCTCAAAACGTAACAACCATCCAAATTTATCACAATCTAAACTCATATCTAACAAACAGCTCAAAACTCCAGGCCATCAACAAACACTAACACAGGCAGCAAAGATCAAAGATAACACCAAATTGAAAAATAAAATAAAACAAAATAACGTTCATACCTGACCACGCCCAACTGCACAAACCTCTTGTGTGGTGCAAATTGAACCAGACCCCATACCAACCCTCAATCCATCAACACCAGCTTGGATCAGATTCTCAGCCTGGTACATAGTGACCACGTTCCCACCAACCACATCCAGTTCCGGGTACACCTTCTTCACATACTTGATCATCTCCAATTGGTAACTAGAATTACCCTGTGAGCTGTCAAGAATCACCACATTCACCCCAGCCTTCACCAAGTGCTCCAACCTCTCCTTGTCTTGCTCCCTCGTCCCTATTGCTGCCCCAACCATCCATTCCCCGTCGGCACCCAACGACCCTGGCCCTGCCAGCTTTGGGTACCCTTTAACCTTCTCAACATCATCCTTGGTAACCACATCAACCACCTCGTTGTCCTTCACCAGCCCAACGAAATTCGCCTTCTTCTCCTCCAAGACCTTGTCAATTTCCTTCAAAAAGTACGGGAGGCAGAAAAATTTAGATAACGTAAAGAAAGACAACACCAAAAGATTTTATTTAATGAGAGCAAAGTATTCGTCCTTGCCTTCAAGTCATGGCTCCAGGGCACCGTAATAGGTGTCGAGGGAGCCATGTAATCGCGGACTTTCAAGCTCTTGTCGCTTTGATTCATGTAGTCTTCTTTTGACACGTAGCCAAGTAGCTTGGACTTAGAGTTGCCAGACTCTGTGACAAGGATGAAGGGAGAATCGGCGAAGTCGTCCGGGGAGTCAATGTAAGCTGAGGGAGGGAGGAAGACCGGGTGAGAGAGGATGGGAACGCGGCGGGACTTGGCGGAGCGGATGACGGCGGCCTGAGTGGCGGGGGAGATGTTGGAGTGGATAATAGCGATGGCGCCGAGAGAGGCCATGGCAGCGGCCATGGCGGACTCCGAAACGGTGTCCATTGGAGAAGCAACGAATGGGACAGAGAGAGGGACGTTGCGGGAGATGCGGGAGGAGAGATCGACGGCCTCCGCCGGAAAGTCGATGTAGTGAGGGAGGAAGATGACGTCGTCGTAGGTGTAGGAGAAGCCCTGGTTGAATAGCTTCTCCGCCGTGAAACCGTCTTCGATCGGCGGCGGAGTGAAGTCCATGGCAGCGATGGCGATGGTGGTGGTGGTTGTGGTTGCCGGGGAATATTAAATATTAAATAATTAATAATATAATAGTCACAATGGATAGGCTTTAAGTTGTTTCGTTTGCGTGGGTGAGCACTGAGCAGGGAAATGAGCAAGGTTGCGAGAACCGAACCAGTCAATGAACAGGTAAGGTAACTGTTCACTGGTTCAACCGGTTTAATTAAAACACAATAAATGAAGATATCCCAATACCTGTTCCAAACAAAACACAATAATTTATGTCAGATGCAAGGAAATGCATTGATGCCACAAAGATATCCCATATAAACCTTTAAGAATTATAGGAAATTTTCCTTAAAGCAGGTACAAATAGCTCTTGAGAATGATATCTTACAACTTCTAGCAGAAAACACATATTTAAACAAAATATAAGGACTAAACTTTCAGTATGAGAAATAAATCATTGTAAAATGCAGCAGAAACCATATCTTTAAGTTGACTGTAGTAGAACCTTGTATGCAAAAAGCAATGGTGTAATAATGGTGCTTATTATCAACATAAATATCACCAACTAAGATGAATCAAATGTGGCCACAACTTTCAAAGCAACTGAAACTTAAACCAACGATTGTAATTCTGAAGCTGCTTGGATCGTGCTAGTAATGATGGCAGGAAAGAAAAGTACTGAAATTGCCAATTCAATTATTTTGATCTATTACAACCAAATCATGAAAATATTCAGAGATACATGTGAGAACTGGAAATCAAAGCATACCGTAGAAGTTACAAAAATGAGAGGGCCACAGAGGAGAAAGGAGACACAGCAAAAATTATTAACAAAACTACACAGTATTATCACAGTGCTTAATTTATATGAGATGCAAGGAAATGCATTGATGCCACAAAGAGATCCCATATAAACCTTTAGGAATTATAGGAAAATTTCCTTAAAGCAGGTACAAAAAATAAAGGTTCTGAAAACCGAACAGGTCATCGAACCGCTCGAGTTACTGGTTCATCGGTTTAGAGGTTCAACCGTTCAACCGTGGTTCGACCGAAATAATGAATTATAATAAAATAACATATCAAATTATAAATAAATATATATATACAAATTAAAAGTATAATTCCAATTAAAATCTCATAATCACATTTAAATACAAAACATGAGTCAAATATAAAAAAACAAATATCAAATGTCAATTTACATACGTATAAAATTTATAATATTATATGAAATTTAAGATAGTCACAAGAAACAAAAAAATTCATTGAATTAACCAAATCAATAATAAATATTCGATCATCTACTTATCTAGTTAATTGAGTTAATTCAATTCATCTATTTCTTCGTTAAAAACAAAGATGACAAATTTATTTCTTCTCTAACAAAAGACCGATCATAATGAACAAATAGAAACTCTGAAAAACTTTTAACAAAATTTTCAGCATAATTTTAATAAAGATTAACAAGATTTTCAACTGATCACAATTTTAGCAAAATTTCAACACAATGTTAACAAAGATTAACAATCTTTTTCCAAAAATTAACCAACAAAACCAGCAGTGAACTAATCATTCAATGATTCAATCAACACCAAGAATACAGTGTTCAGCTTCAGCAATCATCAATCACAGTTTTAGATCTAAAATCAGTAACAACAGAAATTATATGATTGCAAATTAGTAATTACAGTGAAGTAGCATTCAGCAACAACAGAACCAACTGCATCAACTAAAAAACTTCATGCCAACAATAACTTCAGAATCACAACAACAATAACTTTAGAATTCAATTTCAGAACACAAACTCAGCTCAAAATCTTAAAAATTAACTAGAAAATAAAGATGAAACAGAAGAAGACGTGACCTACCGGTGAGACGCCGAGGGTGGAACGGGGGTGACAGAGTGAGCTCGGAAAGAGGAAGGGGAGTGACGGCGACGACAGAGGAGACGGCGACGGAGCTTCCACACGCGACGCCTATACCCAGCGAAGAAGAGTGGCGATGACAACGAGCAGGGCTAAATTTCCCTTCAGTTTCAGAGAGGAGGGGTTTGGGGTTGGGGCCGTATTAGATTTTAGGGTTTTGTTGTGTTTTTTTTTCTTTTAGCCCATAAAACGAAAACTTTAAAAAAAAAAAAAAAACTGTCCGGTTCTATTGGTTTACCAGTTAACTATCGGTTCAACCGATTCTTTAGCTGGTTTTCACTAGACAATTTATGAGATTAACCGAATTAATTTAGTGACCGATTTTTAATTAATTTAATTAAACCGATCGGTCCAGTTCAATTTTTAAAACTATGGAAATGAGCGAAGTGGGGGACTGAAGTTGCTTTTGGGGCTTGGAGTTTATATTTGGTCTATGCTATACATCCAAACATTTTTCCATCCAAGTTTTATCCAAGTCCAACACCAACAAAAACCACTCTCATTAAAAAAGCGTCATTACACGCGCTTTATCTTCTTCTCCTCCCCTGCGCTTCTTCTTCTTCTCCTCCCTTGCGCTTCTTCTTCTTCTTTTTCTTCTTCTTCTTTCAAATACACGCATACGTCATCTTCTTCTTCTTTCAAATTCACGTATACCTCCTCCTCCTTCTTCTTCGTGCAGGCAGATTCTTCTTCTTTTTCTCCTCTTTCATTATCGTCATCACCAACAACATAAATATTATTTTTTTCAATTAAATTGAATAGAATGCAATTGCTAAATTGAATTGAATTGAATTGAATGGACGCAGGTGTTCTGAATTGAATTGATAATTTCTAAATTGTAGACAGAGGTGTTTCGAATTTGATTTTATATAATGGATTATGTTTCGTTCAATCAGTACTATACAATTATTTCACCATGAGTGCGTGCTCGGTTCATTATGCAAAAAGCTGTTCGAATTTGATTTTATATAATGGATTGTGTTTCATTTACTCAGTACTATACAATTGTTTCACCATGAGTACGTGTTCGGTTCATTATGCAGAAAGTTGTTCGAATTTGATTTTATATAATGGATTATGTTTCATTCACTCAATACTATTCAATTGTTTCACCATGAGTACTGTGTTCGGTTCATTATGTAGAAAGCTGTTTGAATTTGATTTTATATAATGGATTATGTTTCGTCCACTCAGTACTATACAATTGTTTCACCATGAGTACGTGTTCGGTTCATTATGCAGAAAACTGTTCGAATTTGAATTTATATAATGGATAATGTTCTATTAATTTAGTATTATACAATTGTTTCACCATAATAACATGTTCGGTTCATTTATGTTCTGCACAATTTAAAACTCCTCCTCCTCACTTTCTACTGCTTCTTCATCAGGGAGAGAAGGAGGAAAAGACAAAAAAATACAGCAGCAACAACAACAAAAGAATGACGATAAGGAGAAAACACGTGAAGAAGAAGGAACACGAAAAAAGAAAGAAGAGAATGAAGAGGAGGAGGAACGTTAAGAAGAAGGCGAAGAAGAAGACGCTCCGTGCGTAAACAAGCGTGAGAAGAAGCAGAAGAAGAAGAAGCGCAGCGAGAAGAGAAAAAGAAGAGAAGAAGCGTGAGGAGAGAAAAAAAAACGAAAAAAGCGTGTGGTCTAAAATTGTTTGAATGAGCTTGAATACCAATATTGTTTGAATGTGGAGAATATCTCTTTATATTTTATAGTTGACTATGCTTTTCACTCATTCCTGTCCTTCTTTTCACTTGAATTATACAAATACATTTATGACAAAATCTAATCAAATTAAAAGTTTAAAACTAAAAGGAAGATTCATTCAAATGCTTTCTAAGAATATTAGTTAAGAAAATAAAAGTAGGTAGTCTTGTTTTTATTAATACTTATATAGAAAACTTTAAAAATTCATATGAATATACTATTCATTTGTATTTATGAATATCTAAAATGTTGATAGTTCTTCTGATAAAAAATAAAATTAACGTTGTATTCATAAAAAATAAATTTTGCTAATAAATTATAGCTCAAATGGCATAGTCACTTCGTACTTATCTAAAAGATTGCAAGTTCGAGTTTTTTTATTTTTGGTAATAAAATAAAATAAAAATAAAAAATAAATTTCAATGCATAAATTTTTTAAAGACTAAATTCTAATCCAATTCTACTCTAATTTTTAACCCTTGACCACCGGCATTTTTTTGGTCCACCCCTACCTATAGCTACAAACAGTAGTTCAATTACAACACAAACATAAAAAATAATGGATTAAAGTTTAAGATTAGATTAGAATTCTACTCTAATTCTTAACCCTTGACCATCGCCATTTTTTTGGTCCACTCCTACCTATAGCTACAAACAGTAGTTCAATTACAACACAAACATAAAAAATAATGGATTAAAGTTTAAGATTAGATTAGATTAAACTAAAAGAGGATATTTTAAAAATTTTAGATGATATTGTTGGATTTAGATAATTTTATTTATTAAAATTTATTTTTTACAGGAATAATATTAATTTTATTTTTTTTATGAGCAGTATTATCAGTACTTTAAATATTTATAGATATAAATATAGTTTATTTAATTTATATATTTTATATAAACGTTGAAATTATAATATCTTTAAATTATACTATTAAGACACACTTAACAAAATCCTTAAAAAGTAATATAATTTTTGAAGTAATAATATTTACTCTTTTTTTGTAATATTGTGAATTTTCTTTTGTTAAGAAGTATGTAAAATGTAAAATATTAAGATCAACTTTGTATCATAATCCTATATTGGTTTACTTCTACATAAGGCTCCAAAAATCGGTTCGAATCGACCGGCCAGACCAGTTGAACCGAAAACTGGTAGTTACAACAACTCGGCAATAAAAAATCGCCTTTTTTAAAAATGGGTCTTAAATCAATAAACCGGCTAAAACTTGTTGGATTCGATCAAACTGGGACTAACATGGTTTTGAAAACAAGAGGTATACGACACCGTTTTAACAATCATGAACAAAAAAATCGAAAAAGTCCTAACTTCCCTCAGCCATCTCGCCTCTCTCTCAACGCAACAGCCTCTGTTCTTCCATCTCGCCGCCGTCTTCAACCAGTCCAGCCACCGTCACCGGCCGCGCTTTTCCCGCGTCATCGCAATGCCTCTATTCGCCGTGCTTCCGTGTCTGTTGTCGAGCTCTCCCTCTATTTCTCCGTGCTTTTGTAAGAATTGAAAAAATTAGTAAGCCATTTAATTAAAATAAAATAAAAATAATTTAATTGTCTGGGATTGAATGAAAATAATAAAATATTAAATTAGAAAAATGTGATGGAGAAAATAAAATTTACTATAAAAATCTAATTAATCGCGAAATGACGCATACCGGCTTAAATCTGTCTGACTTCGTGAGTGAGAAAATTTAATTAATGGGTAAATAAATTTAAGAAATAGAATTTTATAAATTAAAATGATAAAAATAATTTAGAATAAAAATTCGGACAATTATTTTAAAAATTTTGGCCCAAAGTTTGGTCAAACGAACCAAAAATTCAACCGGATTCAAGTTGGGTAATAAGAGGCATTCAGCCTCATTACTCAGAAAGGAGAGGGAGAGAGGCACTGAAGTGAAGAGGAGAAGAAACTCCCACTTAACACTATTCACCTTCTTCTTCTCTTGGCCATAACTTTCTCTCTGGAACTCCGATCGTCGCACTGTGTGCGGTCACGCATTCGTCTCATCGAGCTCTTTGAATCTATCAAAGTGGTAAGAAATTCTGAATTTCTTGTCCATTTCTCCCTTCTCCTCATTTTTGCGAATTTAGGTTTTGTATGTTGAGAGATTTTATGATTTTGATGATTTAGGAAGTGCTCTAGTATGAGCTATTACTGGGTTTCATCCCTATATGCAGTGGGTAAGGTAAGAAAACTCTAAACTCTTGTGGTTTATTGAATTTGTGAACCCTAGTATTGATTGTGGTGAATTGTATGGGATTAGATTAAAATTCATGTTGAATTAGCAATTTGGAGTGATTGAAGTTGGGTTTTTGGTAGCTAAGTGATAAACCACAATTTTATGGTAAATTTTGTATTGAAATGAGTAGATTTTATCAACTTATCTTGTGTTTATTCACTAAAATAGCATGGTTTTGTGAATTTCTCCTAATTATGCTTAATGATTAAAAACATACTTTTTGGACCCTTAAATCGCTAAATTTAATTCACTTCTATTTCATTCAATGCCTTGATGTGTTTGTTGAGTGATTTTAGGGTTAGAATGCAAGGATGGTTTGAGGAAATAAAGAAAAAGCATGTAAAAGTTGAGAATTTATAAAAAAAAAAAAATTAAGTTCTGGAAATCTGACCAGTTGCGCGTACACATGTCTCATGCATACGCATGACTTACATTTCGCCCAACTTGTACGTACACATGCCTCATGTGTACGCATGATTTATTTAAGTAAACACGTGGGTCGTGATTTCAAGCCAATTTGGGCCCAATCCAACTCATTTTTTATGCTTTTGAACCAAGGATTGAAGGAGGATCAACCAAGTAGTCATTTACATCATATTTTAAGATAGAATTTTAGAGAGAGAAATTCCCTTAGATGTAAATTTTAATTATTGTTCTTGTGTAGTTATCTTTACATTTGCTTCTCCTATTGGCTCAATTTACCTAGTTTCTCTTGTAAGTTTCTTTATTTTGTCTATTTTAGTTATGAACAATTTTTGAATTTCAATTTTCTTTAATGCAATTTGAGATTTTTCATGTTTAATGTTGCTTATTTGATTGGTTATTGTTGCCTTCTTGTTTTGATAATTGTAGCTTTCATAATTCTTGCAATTTGCCATCTTTTACTTTTATGCATCTTAAGTGTTTGATGAAATGCTCCTTTTAGTTTTAGAGTAGATTTTTGCATTATTGGCTTGGGTTGGTAACTTGGGTTGAGTTACTAATGTCTAAGTCGATTGATAATTTGAAGATCTTAATTAGTCTTGTTTCCATTGACGCTAGTCTTTTACTAAGTTAACTAGTGAGTTGTTGCTGAGGTTGTTTGTACCAGAAATATGGTTATCGCGAGTTACTCTGTCATATGCCGCCGTCGGGCCCACCATCCAACTGCTGCTGCCTTTGCTCTGAGCCGTTGTTGCAGCGAGTGTTGTTGTCGTTGCTGTTGCTCAGTTTAGTCGTTCCACTTTTGTATGATAAGCTCTTCCTTGTTCCAAACTTTGTTAGTTGTTGTTCTGTTATATGTTGCTATGGTTATTGCGATATTAATGCCTTAGGATCGAGTTTTGGTTACTGTATGTTGGCGAATTTAAGTTGCTGCGAATATAGTGGAGCTGTGGTTGTGGCTGCCGCTGATTTTGGGCCGAGAGAAAAAGGATTTCTTTGATGCATTTGGTTTATGGGTTTCGACTATTTGAGGTAGGGACATTTTTCTTAAACTTATTTTACTTTTAAGAGTTGTTACAAGTCGATATTAATGCAAAAAAATATATTTTTGTGATTCTGGTAAGTCTTATGGACTGAATTGAGTTGCTCTGGATGATTGTAATTGTTTGTCTGGTGGAATTATTGACTGTTTGAGAATGTTGAATATTTTGAGTTATTAATTTTGTTAAATTGGCGGTTGTCGAATTGGTTTTCTTCAGATTTAAAAAACATTGAAAATGAGTTGATTTTTGAAAATATTTAATATTGGAATTTAGTTTAGTTCTGAAAATGATTTGATTTTAGAAAATATTTAATATTGAAATTTGGTTTAAAACACATTTAAAAATGATTTGATATTTGGAAATGGTTTGATTATTGAAAATGATTTGTAAATTTGGAAATGATTGAGAAGGATTTGAGTAATGTTTGGATGGGATCCAAGAAGAGTGGCAGAGTCCGAGTTTTAGAGAAGATGTTGTCAAAATTTTTATAGAAATCGGAAGCTTTGTTTGAAGTGATTATTTAGAAAGATTTAGTTTTAAGGATTATATGTTTTAAATTTGATCTATTTAGAAAATAATGAACTATGTTTTGAGTTTAAATTATTGATGAATGAAATGTGAGGTCTGATAATGAGGAATGATGATGGTAATAATAATGAATTTGAGACTCAATGAAATATGAAGTGATATGAATTAATGATGATAATGACATTGATATATAATAAATTAAAAGTATATGTGACTTGCAAAATTGAGACAAATTATTGATCGTCTGTACGTAAGATGTGACTGGACAATTATATATATATATATATGAATTTGAGCTTGGGATTTTGTCTCTCTCATGGATGAGCTTGGGATCTTTTTTATGGATATTGTTGATGCCCGTACAGAGGGACTGTCCACGGTTAGCTACCAGGACATGTAAGGCTGACTATATAACCGATAGATGATATCATCAGCTATAGGACAGGTATACATCATGTAACACCCTAACTTTCAGCACGTCATGATCATACCAAAAGCAAGGCGTTACTGACCTGTTTTCCTTATTTACTATTTAATATTGAGCCTTTAGTTTGATACCGCGTTTCGATTTTTAAGAAAATGCCGGAAAATATTGTTTCTCATTAATCAAAATCAATCATCAAAGAACACACAGGTAATAGTAATCACTTAATTAGTAATAATGATAAATATTATACAAAAAAATTCAAAAGAAATTCAGATACAATTCATATCCCTCGGTATAAAATAAAATCTTAAATAACAAAGGCGAGGGAATTATATGAAAATAACTCGACACATAAACTTAACTTAAATAAAACTCCTAATCGCCTGCGGCTTCAAACTGAGTCTCCGAGCCTGTCACTGAAAGGGTGGAAGATTTTGGAGTGAGAACAAACCACTAGTTCTCAGTAGGGAATAGGAATGCCGCACTAAACAGAGTAAATACAAATAGCTAATTCATATCATAAAAATAATTTCACTTAAAATAGTTTCAAGTTCCTTCCTTTAATTCACGTTAATTAAACAAAATTCCAATCACATTAACAATTCCTTATCCATAAACATCATTTCTAAATACATTATTAAGACCACAACACAAACAAGTAAAATATCCATAAAGCACGTAAGCACATCACCAAAACAACAGCACAAACACAAATAAATAAAATAAAGCAAACACAATCAAATGTAAATGCGCAAACAAGATGATGCATGCCTGTTCCTAGCGCAGGCCATGAGCTCATGCGTCGGTTGTCTACCCGCAACCCGACGTTACTCGGAGTGAACCCCGAATATGGTCCCTTTACTGTGTCAATTAGACACATTGGCATCACAGTTACCCGTGTCAATTAGGCCTCATTATAATAACAGTTCAATGTGTATCACAGTAAGGAACAGTGCTATCAATTAGGCGAACATTCCCGCATTAGCAATCTCAGGCTATCCGTTAGGCGGGCAATTTCGCATTAGCAGTTTGGCACAGGGCCGTTTAACATACAATTCTCATTTATTTATTTCATTCATGACTTTTCATTTTCTTTCATTTTATTATACCTCCACATCACCAATTACATACTCATACCTTCACATCACCATATTATTAAACATGCCTCCGCATCACCGCTTAACTATACATACCTCCGCATCACCAATTAACTTTAAACCCTTCCTAGTTGTTATAGTACTACTGGTTTAAAAGCAAAACTTGGTGTTGAGGTAATTTGGTTACAATTAAAACTTGTACCATCTCTCTTAAAATTCTGTTATTGTTTTCTAAGAAAATGCAGAAAAACAACAGGAAGTAGTAAGTTTGATAAATTCCTTAAAAATCCAATTTTCATCCATTGCCTTTCAAAATTCACGACCTCAAACAAGACTCTTTTAGCTTTTCATTGAATCAAATTCCAGATTAATACCATGTCATATGAAAAAGTTATGAAGTGAGAAACACAACTATGCCTTTTAGAATTCGATTTCCAAAATCCAGTGAGCTACCCATACTCTTTTTAACATATCTACTTGGTTAAGTAGGGTATCGACATGAAATTTAAAATGAAGATTGTGGACACAGGAAGATTGAAAATGCCGTTGGTTTTAGCTCAAATACTTACCAGAATTGAAAGTTAAGGGAGTTGGAAGTTGGTGCTTCTGCAGTAAAGAAATAGAATTTTCTGCAGAAACCATCAATCTTCAAAAATTCATTTCTCCCAAACCACTCATTAATAAATTCTGAATTTTTTATGAGATGCTCAAAACACATTAAAGTTTCATGCAAAAATAGTTTCATTCAAATATATGACCTGGGATGCTCCCAGAAATTGATTCTTTCTACTGTCATATATGCAGAAATTCTGCCTTAAGCATTTTCAACAACCTTACTTATCAAAAACCACATTTGAACTTATAACCCTTCCAAAATCACACGTTTAACCTCTTTCCAGTTATTCAAAATTGTCTTCATTGCCAACACAGCCCAAGAATCCAGAATCAATAATTCACACGATGTCAAGTACTTAAGCATCATCAAACCTTTTCTTTTCTACACTATGCCAAGCATAATTTTCCATATACACTCATCATCATTCAAACACATAATAACTCATCAATTCACACCAGCAAGCTCAGCAACAAAAGTAACACCATTTATTCTATCCCTTACAACATTCAGTATGCACAATCATCAAATCAATCACCAACTACAGTTATAATTCAACTCAATTCCGTCAATTATTCACATAAAGCAACCATAAACCATTTGCAGTTACTCTTTTAATTTTAGTTTTCATAAGTTAAAACCTTTACTTTTAAAACAAATCCCCTACCTCAGTTAGTCGAAACCCACAAGGTTAGGCGTGACTCCAACTTCGTTCTAACTCGCAGCAGCAGCAGCAGCAACAACAACTTTAAACCGAATCATTAATAGCAATGCCATCGAACAATTTGTAGTGGTATTGGCATAACTCTAACATATTAACATCTCAACATTCTCAATCAACCATGGAAGCAGAATGGTAATAATGAGGGTTTGGGAACAAGGACAACTTACTAAAACTTGAAAAGAACAGAGGAATGGAGCAGCAGCAGTAACAGCTTTGTTTAAGCACATGCAACCCCACGGCCACCATCACGGCAGCAGCGACTTCGGTACACAAAAGGGGAACCAAAATCAGAGACAAGACTGAGTAACTAACGGAGACGGTGGCTTCGCAATAGCTGCGCGGCCTTCCTCCTCCCTTGGACAGCGATGCGGCACGGCAGCAAGGGGCTAGCACGGCTTCTCTCTCTCTCCTCGCGTTCGCCTCTTTCTCTCTCCTCTGTTGTTGACGACGATGGCGGCTACTGGCAGTGGGTTGGACGCAGCTGGGCGACAACGTGACGGGCATGAACGGCGAGCCCAAGGCCCGCAGTGGTGGCGCAGCTCCTCCCTCTCCTCTTCTCCCTTCCCTGTCACAGCTTCACTCTCAGATCTCTCTCTTTTCTTTCTTGCTTTTTATTTCTATTGCTGTATGGTAGCATTTTAAAAGAAATGAGAAGCGGTGTGGCGGTGAGAAAGAGTAAATTGTGGCTTATTGAAGAATGAACAGGTGGTTGGAGGGGTATACATGTGTGGGTGTTTTAGAAATTAGGATTAGGATTAGTGGATTAGACATTAGGGTTTAGAATTGGGAATTTAGGATTTGAGTAGAGTTTTAATTTAAAACCAAATTTAATTAATATAATAATTAATTTTAAAAACACTTTATTTTTCAAATTATAAATTATTTTTAATTAAATACTCTAATTTATAATTTAGAGATAAATAAATAATATTAATCAAAACTTTTAATTATTTAATTTAAATTATATACAAAACTCTCTTTTATTTCCAATTACTAAAACTTTGAATTTTAATTTAGCAAGAACCATTAATTTCAGTAAATCAAAAGTATCTAATTATACTTAAAATTTATATAAAACCAAATTAATTTAAAACATGAAGTCTCATAATCTTTCTAAAAAGAAAATCATATATATAATTATAAATAATTCATTATTTATTTTCTAAAAATCCGGGGGTTTACACATCATATGTATTTGTATGTTTTGCTTGAGTGTGCATTATTTTAGTTTGCCTATTTGTTTAACTATGCTTATCTGTTATTTGCCATACTTGATGTATTTGTATCCTATCCATATTTTCCTTATTTGTATTGTATGTGTGTGCAACTGAAAGATCCCTCATGCTAGTGGTGGTGAAGCTGGGGGTTATTTTCCTGATGTGATGATTAGATTGTTAGTTTGATTGAGTTGATTAGGCTGGGGTTGTGATTGGTTTCTGATTGAGGTTTTAGTAAAGTATGAAAAATCAAATTGGTTCAGCATAGATTTAATGAATCTATACTTGGAATAGGTTGGTCATTCATATAGTCTAGGAAACTGATTAAGATTTTTTTATAAGAAAATAAAGGTTTTGGATTTCTAGATAATTAAATATTGGTTTTTGAAAATATTTTGGATGATTAGCCGTTGATTTTTAAAAGATTTATAGGATGAATGATAATTACCGCCTTGAAATCAATTCTTCTCTTTATACGTATTCTTCTCTTATGACAATTCTTAAACCCTCTATTGAGAACCCTTTTCAAGGACGATATTCTCATCCCCTACAGCTTTCTCTTTTCAGGATGGTCGAGGAAGTTTGCTGAATTTTTGTTAAGTTCTTAGATATGTTGTTTTTGTTTATATACATATGTTATATATTTTTCCTCACATTTATTATTATATTCTTGTAAGAGGGATAGGAGTCGTGACTGTAATAACATGTATGTATATAATATTTATAAGTTGCTTGAGTAAGAAGTTTTGTATATATGTATATGCTTATTTGTTTTTAATTAAAAAGTATTTCTGTTTTTTTTAAAGAAAATAGCGATACGGTTTTGAGTCAAAGGCTCCTATTTTATTATTAAATATATGAAGTCGTCGTAATACTTTTCGCTATCAGAAGAATACAACCGGAAGCGTGACATTCTAATAGTAAGAGTGTTACACATGCAACTACAATGGCCAACCAAAAGAATAAATAAGATTTTAAAAGAAAGAAAATAACAAAAATATTGAAATCAGATCATTATTACTTGTGAGAAATTTATGCAGCAAGCGTAACCGTGAAGAAAGTAAAATAAAATTCGAAAACAAATCATTATTTATTTATTTTGGCAATAGAATGAAGATTGAAGAAGAATAAAAAATGTTGTTTTGTTTTTTTGAAGAAAGCTTAGTGAGTGTCACAGAGGTGTTGGCGTAGCAAAAAGTCCAATTGCCAATTGCTTCACCATTGACAACCATAAACCACGAACCGCGAACAGATCGAGCCACATTTTCTGCATTTCGAAAGACTTACCAAAACATCGTGATCGGAGTTATTGCAGTTGCTTTGCTTGCATCATAAGCAAAACTTCTCTGTTTGCTCTGGTGTTAGTAGTGAGTTTGGGTACCAACCAGTTTTTCGAACACGCAACTCATCTATTAATTGTGATAGTGTATAGCAACGATGATGGAAGCGGTAAGAGAATGATGAAGAGAAAGATCTAATAAAAGAGAAAGATGACTATTTGAAGGTGAATTTTTCGATGTAGAATGGGAGACAATTCCACACCTATAGAAATGTACTGGAAGTAGTTGGTGTGTGACAAGTGTCCAAAAAAGAAACAATTTCTGGCAGTGCACAATGAAATTATTTGGAGTTTTTCACGTAATGGGTTAAGTTAATAGTTTGTTAATGTTAGAAAGTTCTGAGTAATTAATGTGGGATAATCGATGGACTTATAGGTGGGCTTTTTTTGGTGCAAGGCTAAATGAATCCGAATTTTCGAACGAAGTTAAATGGTTTTTACAAATTTATAATTAGTTTGTTAATTTTTGGATGTTGAGATATAATTGGGTTTGTGAACATGTGTATATTCAAAGGCTTCAGGTACACACTAAATGGGCCAAAGAATATCTGACCCATGTTTTTAGTAAATTTTGAGTTATATTATATATATATATATATATATATATATATATATATATATATATATATATATATATATATATATATACTCATGTAATTTATGAGGAGTTTATTAGTTTTATTTTGTATAAACAAAATTTGAGTGTCTAATTTAAATAATTAGTGGTTAAAACGAATTTAAAGAATGAAGTTATAGTTGATAATGTATCTCCAAAGGTGGGTAATTTAGAATTTAAATAATTCACAAGAATCATGAATACAAACTATATAATATGACACTTGACAACAAAACTAATAACCGTAAATCATATATTACCATTTGTGAATCGAAAACGTATAATCGTAAACACTAAATCCTAAAGTATAAACAATAATTTTGTTAAAGATAAACTGTAAATTCTATTTTGCAAACCATGAATCTAATAACTTAAATAATAAACACTAAATTATAAATCGTAAATCGATATATCGTAAATCCATAAATCGTAACACATAAATCATAATCTGTAAACCTTAATTCATATATCGTAAAATATAAATTTTATGCGTAAAATTTTAAATTTTAATCTCTAAATTTGTGAATTCATTTTTAATATTAATTTAATGTTTAAAATTTAAGATATAAAATTATGTTGTATCATTTGTTGTGCGTGTTGTTCTCCTATGAAAAATAATTGTGTGGTTTATATTTTGATTTGTGTGGCTATTGTAATTGAGTAGTATAATGAGTAATTAATGTAGGTAGTTGAACATGTGTATTATTTTATTTTGTATAATGAATGTTATATATATTTTTAGAGTCACAAACCAGTCTTCAAGAATTTTAAAAACGGACATTTTAGTCTTTAAGAAAAATTAATACACAGATCAATGTTCAAAGTTTTACTCCGACAGATAAATCAGTTTTCAATTCATTTTTCGGCAGAATAACTACCCAAATCAGTCCTCAAAAATTTTAAAAATGGACATTTTAGTCCCCAAAAAAATTAATGTACAAATCTATCCCCAATATTTTTTTCGTTAGACATAATAGTCCTCCATCTAAAAATAAAATAATAATAATAATAATAATATTGTACTATAATTTTTTGTATTTTTTAAACAAAAATAATAATAAATTTATTCATTAGATTCTTTTATATATATATATAGTCACTCAATAATAATAATAATAATAATAATCAATAAAATTATTAGAAATTATTTTACAAGAAATTCAAGGTTAAAACATTTGATATTTTTGTATTTAATATAATCAAAAGATGTCATATTTTAAAAAACATGTATGTATTAAAAGAAACATGTATTTAATATAAATTCAAATTAAAATATTTTCTTTTAATACATGTTTTTTAATACAAACATATATATTTTTTTTAAAATAAGATATTTTTGATTATATTAAATACAAAAATATTAAATGGTTTTAACTTTGAATTTTGTATAGAATAATCTCTAATATTATTATTATTATTATTATTATTATTATTATTATTATTATTATTATTATTATTGAGTGACTACTATATATATATATATAAGAATTTAATGAATAAATTTATCATTATTTTTGTCTAAAAAATATAAAAAATTATACTACAATATTATTAGGCAATTAATAATAATAATTATTTTATTTTATTTTATTTTTGGACGGAAGACTGTTATGTCTAACAGAAAAAAATGTTGGAGATTGATTTGTACATTAATTTTTTTGGAGACTAAAATGTCAATTTTTAAAATCTTTGGGGACTGATCTGGATAGTTACTTTGCCAAAAAAATGAACCGAGGACTGATTTATCTGCCAGAGTGAAACCTTAGAAATTGATCTGTATATTAATTTTTCTTAGAAATTAAAATGCCCATTTTTAAAATTTTTGAAGACTAATTTAGATAATTACTCACATTTTTATTTTCGTTTAATAGTTTATATATATGGACCAGGCATATTATGTAGCAAAATTATTTAGGTGTGTGCACTTCCAAGTTTCAACTGTGAACCTTAAAGAGCTCTGTCAACCCATATACACTTATTGTCTAGGGAGTCTATTAGTCACAGTAGTAGAAATTCTTCGAAACACCTCAATTGAATTTTTTTTTAATTGAATTTTTCAATACGTTTCTTTCATTTTCTCCCGCATGTTTTTGTTCAAATCCTAGCAACCACAAAGCCCACTAAATTTTTAGCTCCTGCAATTTATAAGAATCATTCCACCTATGCAAAAGGGCCCAATAAAACGATACCCAACTAAAACTCATACTAATTAACTATCTTTAGTCTAGTTAACACAAGATAATAACATTCCCATATCACGTGAAGTTAGTAGCAATTTCTGACTCGAAAGGAGACCATTGCTGCAACTTATCACATCTGCTCTCTAGGTCACACACTTGTTGTACACTGCCAATTCTACGCTATTTCTATACATGTAGAAACCACAACACTTTCTACACAGGAGACTTCACCCTATTTGAATTTTGCAATAGAGATCCAAAGAGAGAGAGAAGAGAATTTTAAATTTTGAAATACTCATTATGCTTTTTCTTTTTTGTTTGAAGTAGACATTTGTCCTTTAATTAGTATAAAGTATAGGAAAATTTTCAAGTGTATCTTTATACCGGTGTTTTAATTATTTTTAACCGTAATTTTAATTATAAAAAATATATATAATATATATAAACGCTGACAAAAATACACTCGAATTTTACTATCAACAAAAATGCCTTCAAATAATTTAAAAACACAACAACAATACCAACAGTCAATATATATTTTCAAAAAATATCTTAGAGATTGAATTTTGATGCAATTTTTTGCAAGAATGATTATAAAAATAATATATTATTATACATAAAAATTGGTGAGTTTTTGTTAAGTATATAATTTTTTTATAATTGTTTTTGTTAACAACCAATAATACTTTTAAAAATTACAAAATAATATATACTTAACAAAAAATCACCAAATTTTAAGAATAATAATATCTCATTTTTTTAATTATGCTTGCAAAAAATTGCATCAAAATTCAACCTCTAATGTATATTTTGAAAAATACATATTTAATGTTAGTTTTTTTTGCAAGATTACCTAACATTAAATATGTATTTCTCAAAAAATATATTAGAGATTGAATTTTGGTATAATTTTTTGCAAACATGATTAAGAAAATGAGATATTAGTATCCTTAAAATTTGGTGATTTTTCGTTGTGTATATATTTTTTTTGTAATTTTTTTATTAACAACTAATAATACTTTTAAAAAATCACAAAAAAATATATACTTAGAAAAATATTATCAAATTTTAAGAATAATAATATCTCATTTTTTTTAATTATTCTTGTAAAAAATTACATCAAAATTCAATCTCTAAGGCATTTTTTAAAAATATATTTTTACTGTTGGGTATTATTGTTATGTTTTTAAATTATTTAAAGATATTTTTGTCGATAGTAGAATTCAGGTGCATTTTGTCAGCGTTTGAATAATTCGGGGCGTTTTTGGTGGTTAACCCTATATATAATTAAGATCAACGGTTAAAAATCACTGACGGTACACTTAAAAATCTTCCTAAAGTATAAACACTTGTCAAACATATAAATAATACACTTGTTCTATAAAACATGGACACTACTCTGATTTCTGAAAACCGGACCGGACCGGCCGGTCTAACTGGTTCAACGGGAACCGACAAAGAAAACGGTCCGGTCCAGTATGTAAATCCGCAAAATCAAAAATCGCTTAAGAACCGTTGAACCGGCCGGTTATCGGCGGTCGGATCGGACCGGAACCCGGCCGGTTTAAAGAAAACGACGTCGTTTCCTTCCTTGAAAGGCAGAAAGCACGCGTTATCCCCCATTCTCCCTTCTCCAACTCCTTCCTTCAACAAAGAGCAAATTGCCCTAGCCTCCACCAAAGAAAGCAAACCCTAGCCTCCACCAATAGTTGTCGCCGTCCATCGCATTCAAGAACTTCTGTCTTCGTGCTCTCGGGCCTCTCGCCGGATCCTCCACGTTGGGTGCTCGCATCTCGCCGTTCTCCTCTGTGCTCGGCTGCTCGCGCCTCCCTCCGCCAGTGAGTGCTCGAGCTGTGCGTGTCGGTTGCTGCTCGTCGTCCGTGGTTGTCTCTGCTCGATTCTGCCTCCCAGTCTCACTCGAGTCTTGTCTCAGTCACTGGCATCTCGTGGTTCGTCTGTCTCGTTGCCGGCGGCAGAAGCAACTCGTGGGGTTGTCTCTTGCTTCGTCGCCTTCCGTGGGGTGGTCGCCGACTCGCCATCGACCGTTGGTGAGTCCCTGCACCATCCTTCCCTGTTCTCTCTTTTTCAGATTTCCCTTCTCCCTGTATTTTTGCATGTTGCTGAATTGCTAATCAAATTTGCCTTGTTGCTAATCTAAATGTTACTGTAAATTGGGACTTTACTTGGATTTGTTAAATTTGTTGCTGTAACTTGAATTTGTGGCTGAATTTGTTGCTTCCTAGTCACAGAATCAGAACAGAATACTTAGTTAGTGCTTGGTTGATTGGCTTTGCTCACTGATTGTATTTGATGATAAATTTTAAATTTTAAATTTGCACTGCCTGTTACTGATTCACTGTTCCTTCAGTACTTTTTGTTGTTGTTAATCATTGTGATGAGCTTTATTAAAATTGGGTTGAAAACTGTTGAATCTTTTTTCATTTTTCATTGTTCTTAACTTCTGTTCTTATTAAAAAACTTGCTATTGGTGATCTTTTGATTTATTATATGCTTCATGTTTTTAATTTCACTCTGCTTCTAGGCTTTGAAATCAGTTTATGATAACTGTGATGCAATTATTTAGTTGGATATCGGATGTAATTATTGAGTTCAAGAGATTGAGTTTTTTATTTGCAAGGTGATTTTTGGTTGATTTTTTATTTAATTTGGTAATGGTGTTTATGATTGGGGTTATTTCAATGCATATTTGTATCTGTGTTATTAGTCAAAGTCATGTCAAGGCCATGCAAATTTATTCAATGTAGTTAAGCATTACTTGCCTAGTCCAGTATGTATGCTCTCGGGTTCCCTAGAGTAAACATTTTGTGAATTCATGAATATTATAATGTTTCTTGGAGACAAATTCACAGGGGGAGCATTGTATAATCTCATGTTAACAACAGAGACAAAAATTCACCTCACTACACTACATAATCATGCATCTAAGCTCATATCTATTTCCAGTTAGTTTGTAGTTTTGTACTATACGTGATTTGTAGTTTTGTACATATCATCGTAAAAGAAAAAATAACATTGGTTACAATTGTTTGCTGAAAATGTGAACTTAAGTCGTGAAAGTTGTTTGTATAATGTGAGATCTCAATGAATAAGTAGCTTTGCATTGTATTCAATGATTATGTTGTCTGAATGATAGTGTTGTCATGAGACAAAAAATAGGATGAGTTATATTTTAGGATGTTTATTTATAATTTATTTATTATTTTATTATTTTATTTTAAAACGGTTTTTTCGGTTGAATCACGGTTAGACTGGTTGGACCAATAAACCAATGAACCAATAACTAGAGTGGTTCGATGACCGGTCCGGTTCTCAGAACCTTCATTTACTGAGTTGGTGTACTGTGTTCTAATAAATAAATTTTTTTTCGATATATTTAGACATATCTAAATACCATCACGTATTTACTATTTAGTCTTGTTTTTAATATATATTTTTAAAATGAGTTAAAAATAATATATTATTAATTATTAAAACAACAAATATTGTAAATATTTTATATAATTAAAAAATATTAAAAATAATTAAAAAAATAATTTATATTTTATCAATAAAATATCAAAATATCATTATAATTTATTTAAAAATATTTTTATATTTTATACATACGTCATATTTTTGTGTCTTATAAGAATTTTAAATTTATGTATTCACATATTACGTATCGACCATGTCAGTGTGGTGGGCACTTGTCAAATATCTAACCATGAAATCCCTAAATTACCCTGAAATTACCCGAACCCTAATGTACTCCCCATACTCCATTACACAGAACACTCTCCTTCCTCCAATCCAGACCTCCTCACAGCCCCGTCGTCCTCCCTCTCCTCCGTCTACCGCCGGACAACAGCAACTCATACCAGCGGCCTTTTTCTCTCCCTCTCCTTTCCTCGTAGCACCTCTCTCTCTCTGTCGTCCTCCACGGCTCCACGCAGCAGCAGGCCAGAGCAGCACGCATCAGCAGCCGCCGTGGTCCTCCGCGCACAGTAGCAGCACGCAACAGCACCCCCCGTATCGCCCTCCACTCCGCCGTCGCTCAAGCTTCAAGGTCTCGCAGCGCCTTCCATCCGCGCAGTCCCTGTTTTCGCCGTCCATCCCCGCCGTGTCGTCCTCCCTGCACTGTCTGTTTATCTAGAACGGAGCCCTAGGTGTTGGGATTTTTTTCTAATTTTTCTTAACTTTTTTTTCTTTTCTGACTTCTAATTGTTTTTAGGTTGTGACTTGATGATTTTTCTGTTCGTTATGATTATTGGTTCTTGGCACTGATTTACTGATTGCGGTTATGATGATTTTCAATTTGTTATGATTATTGGTTCTGATTTTCCATTTTTATTCTGATTATTTGTTCTCTACTTTTTTTTATTCTGATTTTCTTTGTTATGATTCTTTGCTGTTTTGTTCCGAAAAGAGTGGTAAAGATGGCATTGAGCATGAAGATAAATTCCACAAAGGCAAGTTTGAATATGCAGATCTATCACCTTCCTTACTAATTAAGTGAGGAACTCCTGATGATACTCATGGGCCTCAATTGTTTGTTAAAAAGTTTTGGAATTTATTGCATGTTTTGTTAATGAGGCCATGGGCATCTTCTGGGTTTATTGGGTATGTATCTATGCGTGTATCAATGTCAATTAAATGCATAGCAAGCTTGATCTCTCAGAGCCAATGTGAACAAGAACAATAATTATCATTGGGAGGGATGGAAAGAAGATTGGGTTAACACCAAAGATTTGATTAGATCAAAGTACTTCACTTTATTTTCCTTTGTGTGAATCAAGTTGAGTGGTGTTTTGGTTCTTCTTTACTTTTGTTTTTCTTTTCTCTTTTGCGAGCTTGTGTAATTTTTTGTTTCTGTTTGCTGGCTCACTTCACTGTTTTTATTCTTTTTTATTTTGGTAACCTTTGCCTTAAGTAACCACTAAACACTAGCCACAGGTTCTACTATTTATAGAACGAACTTTGCCACTTAAACCCATTGCCAAAAGAAATTAGAGCTAGTACTTTTAGAAGATTTGCTTTGATTAAAGAAGCTCAACCCATTGAGTGATCCTGGTTTCAAGATATTGCATGTTGTTATAACTTGTGCTTTAAAAGAAAAGTGGAATCTCTGGCCATAAATCATAAATCAGTCATAGCAAATATGATTATTGGTTCTCTACTGTTTTTTTATTTGAATTTTTTTGTTATGATTCTTTGTTGTTTTGTTCTGAAAAGAGTGGTAAAGATGGCATTAAGCATGAAGATAAATTTCCTTTAGAACATATTTTTAAATTAGCGTAAAAATTGAAAAACCGAACCAAACCAAATTGAATTTTTATGTATAATTTGTGCGGATGTTTTTTTTTTCCTTCTAAAATCCGAACCAAACTGCAAACCAAACACCCCTAGCCAGAGTAGCTGCTACCCTATTTTCTGACGGTTACTAAGTATTATTATTTTTGGAACTCACTTTTTTTTTTTTTTTGGTCATGTTTCAGATTAGTTGTCAGTGATGGAGCATGGGTCACACTCTGATCAGAGTAAATCAACTTTTTCTCTGGCAGATGAGGATCATACATTTGCAAATTCTATGAGATTCACATTAAATCAAGAGTAAGTAGTGTGAAAACCATGTGTTTTTAATCTTAGGAATTTATTCTTGCATTTTGAGAGGAAACTACATAAAATGACACAGAAATGAAAGAAGCAGTATATATTGCTATAGCTATATAGCTGAAATGAAAGAAACCTTATTGGAGCATTAAGCAGTTACACACCCCAAGAATCTCCCAATTTAGATGGCTAACTGACTGCTCTCCATATTCTCCTTTCTTACTAGTTACAACAAACTTGACACATACGTGGCGCATCCCTTCTGTTTCACATTTCCCTGCAGAAGTCATCGCTTGTGCCAATTTCAATTGGTTCCTATTAGCCCTTGATTTTATATTAGAAATATTTTCAAAATCAGTCAATGGAATTTAATATATGTCCTAAGTGTAAGCAATATCATACAAGGTTCCCTTATAGCAACTATGTCAGAAAAATCCATTAGCAAATAGCAATGCAAAAGCTCTGTATCCAACAATTAATTTAGTACCAGGAAATACCTTTGAATTTGAGGCATTTCTTTCCAACCACCAAAATAAAGAAGTAAGCAGCATGCTGCTCTAAATTCATGTCTACCTTATAATGACCAATCAAACTTTGTCTAGATTCTGCTTTACTATAAATCTTTACATACTTGGTCCTTATCCATGATAAAGAGGAGGGTTGCATTAGACCAATGGTAGCAAGTGTAAGACTTTGTCAAACTTTACCAAATGAATTAATGAATTCTTGAAATAAATATGAACTGAACTGAATCCTTATTGTGAAGCATGAATTTCTCCCACATATCTGTGAGGAGAGGACGGGGGATTGAGCCAAATATCTCTATTGCTATTGATTTCTCTCTGTATTTTTTGTGGCACATAATTAATTATCCATTAGTTTAGGTTTTGCATCTCTCTTTTTCTCTCCTTCACTTATAGCTTTTATTTTTAGTACTATATATCCTAATGAGGTGATATCATTAATGTTTCTTGCAGTCCAAGAGTTACATTTTGTGGGTACAGCATTCCTCATCCGTCGGATAACCGCGTTAACATCAGGGTCCAGACAACAGGTAACATATGGCATGCCTTTCAACTGTAGTAGGTAGCATCATGGATGTTTCTTTAACTTCATTATTCATCTATCATTTGTTCAACTGTAAACACTTGTGAACTAGATCTCTTCACCTAATAAAGATGAGAGGACAATGATTAATCATGATTGCTTTTCTACAAAGTTTTTCACAGCACCTTTTTTTTCATCATCTCATATCTATGGCAATTTTCCTAGCTTGATCCTATCGTTTTCTTGGCATTTCAAATTTCATCTTATTATCATTCAAGTGGTCTTAATCTGATCCTCTTTTCTTTATTTTAGCTGCTCCTCTTAAGGTGGTTTCTGGCCATTTCAGGAAGATATGAGTAAAGTCTAATTTGTTGTCTCATGCATATGATTGAACTTGAGGCTGAAATTATTGTTTTGAGAAAAGTGTGGTGAATTAAGTCCTATTCAATGCTCAAAAGTCATATATATAGCATTGACTGGGAGATAGATTGAGGACATGTTAATACCCGCAGGCATTCCCATAAAATTTATTGATTTAATCCAATTATCATTCATTTGGTTTTATTGTGTTCATTGCTTTATCATTATGCAACTGTAGGGGATCCGGCACGAGAAGTTTTAAAGGATGCATGTCAAGATCTGATGCTTATCTGCCAACATGTAAGGAGCACTTTTGATAAGGCTATCAGTGATTTCAAAAAGAGCGAGACTGTAGAGAGTGATGATGCTGAATAGTAATATTTTCTAGTTATACACTTGGTTGTTATTCTGTGGAGTGTTGATTCCCCACTGTGTATGGTTGGCATCAAATTTTCATTAATATAAAAGCCCGTTTTGCTTTCAATGATGATGTGTTGGAGACAAGACAAGGGACCTTCTATTCCTGTTTGTTACTTTGGTTAATTCATAAGTCTTTTAATTTTTTCTTTAGCAAATTAATGACTTCTGAGTACCACATTCTCATGCTCCTTGACATTTTTATGTTGCATAGAACTAGTTTTACTTTTACACCAATAGTTGTACAAAAGGTCTCTTGGTTATCAACCATGTTTGCTTTTGCTTCTCTAGTCTTGGTCAAAAGTTCTTGTCATTGGTGCAAATTACTATAACCCAGGCCTAGGGTACTGTTATTTAAACGCCTCCAGTTTTACAGTATTGTTTGTGTTTATGATTTTACTGACTTGTTGATTTCTTACCATTTAAAATTCACAATATTCTTAGAATCCTCCATCTTAAACCTACGCACAAATAAATATTACTTTTTTCTGTTTTTATTTAATGATGCTGCTTGGTGGAACCTAAAAATTATTTTATTAATATAAAAATTCAATTACAAATATTTAAATGGGATAAATAATGTTTTGGTTCCTAAGGTTTCAGGTTAAAATTAAAATCATCTCTTAACATTTTTTTTTGGGTTTGTAAACGTCTTTAATATTCTAGTTAGTAATTAGTATTAAAGTTGTCTTTTTGAAGACAATAATTTTAAAAGGGTGAATATTCATTTCGGTTTCTGATGATTTTTTCAAGAATGAGGTTCTCAATAAAAATAATATTTTTTTTGGTCCTTGATATTTAAATCACTCTTTAAAACATGATGATTTTTTCAAGAATATGAAGTTCTCAATAAAAATAATACTTTTTTTGATCCTTGATATTTAAATCACTCTTTAAAATATACTTATGTGACACATTAATCATTAATATATATTCTATTTAATTTTATAAGTAAAAAATAATTTAAGAAAATTTCTAATATTTCTTAATTTTATATAGTTAATTTAGTCAATGTATTTGAAAAATGTAACAAAAAAAAAAAAAAAAAAAACAGCCTTGATAATTATTCCTAAAAGATAACAAGGCTCTCAACAAAAAAGAATTTGTGAATCCTAATTGGCTCTTAACAGATAAATCAATAGTTTAACATGCCATATAGGCTTATTCCGTTAATACAGAGAGAAAATACTGACAGATGGGCTAATCAGTCTTATAAAAATAAAGATCAAGGGTCAAAAAGGGTTTTTTTTTGTGTTGAAAGCTTCGTTGTCTTTTGAGATAATTGTGAGGGGCTGTTTAGAGTTTTTTCTCTTTTTTAAATGACAACAATAGCTTACCACTACACCAATTATCACATTACATTCATCACCACTGTCTTCCTTTCCATGGTCACCACCACCACTAACACTTTGAAAAATTTTCTTTTCAAATCCAAGAACATCAAATTCTTCAAATCCAACAATAATCACAACAAACCATTCAATTTTTTTTTTGAAAAAAAGAAAGAATGAAAAAATTCATCAATTAGAGAAAGACAAAATGAGATATAGAGAGAAGTAGAGACAACAAGGTTGCCAACTTGCTTCACCACTGTTGTCATCGAAAAAGGTCGTCAATCCATGGCCAGGGCAACAATCCAAGAAGTTAGTGGCAACACCCGAATCTTCCACCTCCCATCCCATGCAATGGTCAATTCCATGTCATGCGAACAGAGAGGGAACCGCCACAGGTGGGAGAGAGTGCGATGGTGGCATTTGCAGGCATGCAACACACTTGAGAGGGATGAAAGTTTTGAACTTTGTTGAGGAATTGTTGAAGGGAGGTCTGGAAACTAGAGATAAGGTGGTAGAAGAATGGCAAAAAGATGGGGATGTTGAAGCACACAAGGTAGCGTGGAAGTGTAAAGATTTTGTTCCTGCACTGATCCATAATTTAGCCAGGCCCAAAACGAATAAAACGCAACCTATAGACATCATTCTGATCTACGCCTACCCGACCTCATAGAGGTTGGACACGGCGACATGAGTCTAGCTCTACTTATCTAAATAAGTAACTAACTCCTAAGATATCTCCTATTATTTTAGAAGAGAGATCTCAACAACCTCCCTAATAAAAGAGAACGGTTATCCACCATCAAAGGTGGAACGACTCTAAAAGGTGGTTATCAATTCTACTATAAATACACTGACTCCGTCAGATATATTTCAGAACCCAATCTACTAAAAACCTGCCTAAAACTTGTGCTAACTTAAGCATCAGAGTCCATTGTAGGTACCACACCCACCTCCTCACGAAGAACTCGGACAGCGGTACCTCAGTACCAACAGAAGTCGGACGCTACCCAGAAGGAGTCTAGATCTCATATTCAAGACCAAAAGCAACCCAGTTTCAGATAACCCTCGGAACATTGGCGCCGTTGCTGGGGACTTGGAGCTCAACTATTGATAATGGCGGATGATCAACAAGATGGTCAGACAACCGCTCGAAAAGAACAGGATGCAAGCATATTAAAATCAGTGCCACAATTATTCTCAATAAAATGTTCGTTTGCTTCCTTATGCATCCAATTCAAACAACTTGATTAATCCAAAGTTGTTACGAAGAATAAAATTCCACAGGAAAACAAGGTATTTTTTGATAAACAAATATCAAAAAGTGCACCGCTGACATACAATGATTCTTTTGCAACAAAGATGTGTGAATAACTCCCAAGGCTTTCACGTGAATCCAACTTTGGTGGCAGCAAAATCAAAGCTTCCACTCTCTCTTGCAACTGCTCTTCTACTCTTCATGGTGAACTATTGCTTATCACGCAATAGGATGAGTCACGACATAAAATTTGGTTTTCTTCTCAAACTCGGAATCTGCTGTTGTGCCAACGTTACAACCTCAGAAAGAATCACGGTAGAGTTTTTGGCCACCACTGACTCCCGATCCTCCAAGTCACATCTATAGTGCTTCCGATGCTGGCGCTACCTTTTCTGATCTTTGGTATTGAAACTCTACTTATGCGGTGCACACCTCCACTTTCAACGGGAGCAGAAAGGGAGCTCCACGACTAGAAAATGGATCATCAAACAAAGCTAGTAGTGGGACAGGGATCATCCTCGAGAATGAAGAAAGAACTAGGATAGAACTCTCATTAAAATTCGACTTTCCAGCCTCCAACTACAAAGCTGAATATGAAGTTGTGCTTGTCGGCCTTCAAATGACTAAAGCACTCGTCGCCTTGAAGGGCACATTATTTAATTGACTCACAAATAATAACCTCATAAATCAATGGTGATTACCAAGCTAAAGATCCAAATATGAAGAGATATCAGGAAAAAACTTTGGCCCAGCTAGCCAAGTTTCAGAAAATAAAAGTCAGGCATATAACTTGATAGTAGAATGGCCAAGATGATGCCCTCTCCAAACTAGCCAGTACAAAACTTGGGACAATAATAAAATTCTAATTCAAGAAATACTACAGTCACCTTCAGTATCAAAAGAAGTCAACAAGACGAACATCCTTACAATCTAGGAATGGATGGCTCCAAGCGTTGGAAATATCAAGTTCGACATTCCTGCTCAAGAGTAAAGAGAGGCAAGGAGATTAATGAAAGAAGCCCCTCGAAACTTAATCAAATACGCCCCTCGAGGCATAAATACGATTTAACAACTCAACCCACACGAGTAACAAATATGCCGTACAAAATTTTAAGCTCACGAGCTCATCTCTACAAGTTCCAAAAATAAATGACTTAGTCGTATAAAATGGAAGAACTTCAGAAGTTGTTCAAAGAAAACTTATTCTAGCATCCACAACAACATGAGAACAACTCGGTTTAAATGAGTTGTGCTAGTCAAGCATATTTTCAACGAACTTATGTCAAGCACAAGTCGTGTCAATCTGAAAACAAAGCTTTAAAAGTAATTTGTATCAAAACAAATCATTAAAGCAAAGCATTAAAAAGTGAATGATATCAAAATGAATCACTAAAGCAAAATTGAAACAACTACTCGATATAAAATGAGTTGTATAAAATCAAAAGAGTAAAAGCAAAAATGATAAGAAAAATAATCCTTCAACCAAACAACTCGTACAGAAACAAGTTAAAAAGAAATGGAAGGATGGTAAAAGCATTTCGAACAAAATCGAAATATAAAAACAATCCTCCAATTAAAACAGCTCGGGTAAAAACGAGTTGTATCATGCACAAGGATGACAACCTTGTAAAAACTAGAAAGAGGAGGAAATAAATATATAATTCCTTTATCTAAGGCGCCAATTTATGCTCGAGAAAGCGCGAAAATCACAAGCCGACCTTTTTAATGGTCGCTCAAATAAAGCGACGAGGTTCAAATTGGTGTCCAATGGTTATAATACGGCTTGGTGATTTAAAACAACTCAAGCTCATGAGTTGAACGAAATCGAGTAAAAAATAACCATATGATCTAAGCAATTTGTATTAAAACAAATCGCGCAAAACTTGATATACAACGAGTTATGCTTAAAAAAATGACTTGTATGAAAACAAGTCATCTACAAAAAAACTCGGAATGAATGAGTTGAACAAATCATTGAAAGACTTCATGAAAATTCGACCTCAATAATCCGACTTGATCATTTGACCCACTTGATCGCTCGAGTCCGACTTCATGAAGCTCGACCTCGAGCAGGGGCACAATGGATAAAGCACGAAGTCCAATGGTAAACAAAATGATCTGACACTTTAACATTCAAACTAACCAACTTGTACTTAAAACAAGTCGTAAAGTCCTAAAAACAGCTCGAATTTAAACGAGTTGTATGAAATCAGATCAAGAAATAACCACATTTCAATTAAATAATTTGAAATGAAATAAATCATAAAACCTTAAAACTACTCGTATCGAATGAGTTAGACGAGGTTATACTAAAAAATAATTACAAATTTTAAAATAAACGATTTATATCAAATAGTTATAAGATAAAATAAATTATTTAAATATAATTTTTATAAAATACTTTATGAATGAAGTTAAATGAATGAATATATATACAAAATGAACCTTAATATTCTAATGTGATGAGTCCTATCTACTATAAAAATAAAATATAATACATAAACACACAAAATTTTCTTTAAAAAAAATTCAATAAAAGACTTACCCAATATTCTTCATTAATTTTAGTTATCCAAATTTAAACCTATTTTCTCAAACCACTTGCTGATCAAGATGAAACTAAATATATTATAAAATTCTACCTTTGTAATCGACAATCGTAGAGTCTTACTTTTTCTTCAAATTAGTGTTATTTTAATATTAAAAAAAATTCTATCCATAATCTTATTTAAATTAATTGTTAATGAGTAATACTAGGGACCAATAACTTTTGTGATTGGTAGCTATCAAATAGTCATCAATAATAATTTAATGGTATGAGATGGTGTGAGATTTCATCTAATGACTCACCTTTCTCTGCTGATTATATGTTGGCCAAAATTCAATAAAATTATTGTTCCCTAAATTTTTTCATTATGTATTTAATATGCTTTATCCTCTAAAAAAATAAAATAAATAATATGATAACATGTGAAAGAGAAGGGAAAAGATACAAAAATATATATATAAAAAAGAAAGAAGGAAGAATTCTTAATGAGAACCTTATCCAATTATCCCGTCACTTAACAGCATGCATGCAGATATTTAATAGTAGCAAATAGCAATTAAGTTATTGATTTAGCGCACTATACAGAATCTAATGATCCTTATCTTGTATAATGTCTGATCCAAATAATTGTAAGCATATATATAATAGATCAGAACGTACGTCAAGTTATCTTCATGCAAATATCTAAAAGTGGGACATCATTATTCCACTTAGAGAATATATATAATGATGCTTTAACTGTTTGCATTTGTAATTTATCTTATCACAAGAGTCTGCGTGTTTCCAAGATTCTCCAAGGCAGAGACAATGTTTTTATTATTAATTTTATTGTTTGTATAACAAATAATATTGCGGCTTTAAAATTTCTTCTTACATTCTTAAAGCAAAACATGTTCAGGAGGTGTGATTGAGTAAAAGAGATTCGTTTTCTTAACAAAAATTTGATACAACACTTTCGGAGTAAAAAAAAAAAAAAAAAATTCTCTTTCCATTCAAAGCTTGTTATACATTTGGTTAGTTTGTAAATCACATGTAAAATAGCCTTAAAATTATTTATTTTAAAATTTTAAGCAAAAAATAAGTTAATAAATAATTATATTTCTAATATATCTCTCCATATAAGAATTTATTTGAATTTATATTAATTTTTTATTTTTTTATCTTATATTAAAATTCTTTTTTTTTAGAGTTTAACAAGAATTAAACTCTAAATATTTCAATCATAAAAATTTGAATACCATAAAAAAATATGCATAAATAATTATATTTTTAACGACTTTTTTTGTCTTTTTCTTTGTCTTACATTTAATTTTTTTTATATTATTAATGGATACTTTATTCTTCTTTTTTATTAGTATTATGATAGCAAAATCAATTTTTGTTATTGCTTAAGGGTGTGCCGTGGTGGCCAATATATATGGACTATTACATACATAATGTGATATTTAAATTTGTAATATTTATTTAATTAAGTGGATAAATAAAATGACTAAATTAATTTTACCTATCATTATTGACTCATAAAATTTCTTTGATTATTTTTGTAAAAGTTATTAGACAAAATCACAATCAATCAATTTTTAATTGATATAGAATTATACAAAGATCATATCATTTCGACATATCACTTTTTACATTATTTTTGGATGTGCTTCTAGAGCATTTCTAATCACACATGAAGGGGGAAAAAATTTTAACATACAAGTGAAGATTATTAGAGAAAATAAATATCATACCAAGATCAAAGGATTTAATTATTATTTAATAAAAATTCAAGCGAACTAGTCAAAATGAAAGAGTGGTTTGAACAATACTATTAAATTAACTATGTTGTATGGATTGAAGGATATCAGGCTCAACACAAAAAGAAGAAAGAAGAAGAGAATATGCAGGAGAAGGAGAAGGAGAAGCAAAGGGAGAGGGAGAGGAAGAGGAAGAGAAAGAGAGTGAGAATTGGTTCTTGATTCTGAATTGGTAAAATAAAGTTCAGTTAAACAGTAACTAATTCTAGTTTCTTATAGCAAAAGAGAGTTGGCTGTCACACTATAAACCATACAAACTAAACTAACTAATTCAGTTAGCAATCACAAAACTAACCACAACCAATTCTATTAACAGTAATACTAACACTAGCCAAACTAACCAATTCTTTTTAATTAGTTTACTCTATCATGACCCCTATTGCTCAGCTTCTCTTCCACTGTTCCAGTCTTGTTTTCTCTGATTTCCAACTTGATATCATGATCCCTGCTGTTGAGTTGTCCTGCCTCTACTATCACAGATTAAAAATGTGCATTTAGTGCTTGATCATGACTATTGCTTTCTGGACCTTCTGAATTTTCACAATTCTCTGATTTCTTTTTATGATCTCTTCTGCTGAGCTTATTTGTGCCATTGTACCAATAGTCTTGATCTAAACTCTAGAAACGTAGTATTTGGTAATGGCTTTGTTAACACATCAGCTAGCTGGATAGTTCCAGGGACATGACTCACTTGAATGATCTTTTTAGTGACATAATTCCTAACAAAATGGAGGTAAGTCTCAAAATATTTTGACTTTGAATGTAAAATTGAATTTGCAGCCAACAATACAGCACTGAAATTATCATAATAAACAAATGGAGCTGTTGAAAGTGTAATTCCTATTTCAATCATAAGATTCTTGATCCAAAGCAGCTCAGTCATTAAGTTAGCCATAGCCCTGTACTCTACTTCAATACTAGACCTAGCAACAACACCTTGCTTCTTTTAACTCCACGAAATTAGATTACTCCCAAGAAAAACATAAAAGCCACCAGTGGACTTCCTATCATCCGGGTCTCATCCCCAGTCAGAGTCACTATAGGCTTTAACATACTGAACACTTATTTTGTACACGTGTAGGCCAAAACTGAGTGTCCCCTACACATATCTCAACACCCTTTTGACTAGTTTCTAGTGTTCATCTAATGAATTTTGCATAAAATGTGAGACCTTACCTACACAATAAGCTAACTCCGGGCGAGTGACAGTGAGATATTGTAAATTGCCCGCTACTGATCTATAGAATTTAGGGTCCTTGAATGTTGAACCTCCAAAAGCAGAAAACTTAACGGAGGAGGATAAAAGTGTAAAATAAGGCTTGCAGTACTCCATATCTGCTTTCTTAAGCAAGTCCTTAGCATATTTTTCTTGTGACAACACTAGACCACCACTAGCAGTCTTAGTAATTTGAACCCCAAGAAAATAGTGAAGTTCACCCTTATTTCTTAATGCAAATTTGATATTCAGTTGTTGAATCACCAACAAAATTGCATCATCAGAGTCTCCAGTATTGATTATATCATTGACATATATCAGGACAAACAATGAAGAGCCATTTTTGAACTTGGTAAATAAGTAGACATTAGACTTCGTTGCATTGAACCCAAGGTGTTGTAGAGCCATGGACAGCTTGTGATACCAAGCTATTGGTGCCTGCTTCAAACCATAGAGAGCCTTGGTGAGCTTGCTCACTAAATTGCCATCGCCAACTTCATAACCCATCGGTTGCTTCATGTATACATCCTCAGCTAGGTCACCATGCAGAAATGCATTATTGACATCAAGCTGTTTAATCTTCCAATTTTTAGTCGATGCCAATGTGAGCACAATTCAAATTGAAGTAAGTTTTTACCACTGGATTGTACATTTCTGTAAAATTAAAACCTGGTCTCTGAAAAAAATCTTGATCCACGAGACGAGCCTTATACTTTTGTAAGCTGCCATTCAAGTTATATTTAACCTAAAAGACCCATCGACTACTCACTACTTCTCTGTCCTGAGGAAGAGGAACCAGTTTTCAGGTGTGGTTTTGCATGAGGGCATTATATTCTGCATCCATTGTAGCTTTTCACTCAGGCATAGACAGAGCAACTCAGACTGTCCTTGGTTCAACACTGGCAAGGAAGGATTTGGGCTTAAGAATTCCACTTTTACTTCTTGTGGTCATAGGATGAACATTTGAAATGAGTGGTACTGGGACTGAGGGATCATCAGCAAAAGAAAGTAGAATTTCAAGGTTTGAAATGGAAATTGGTATTGGTGTTGTGGATGGAGCCAAAGGTGCTGTTTGAGCTACTATGGAAAGAAAATTGTTGCTGGTGAAGTTGTTGCTATTGGAGGCTGGGTTTGAGAGATGTGATATTGAGGGAGCTCTTGTTTGTACTTGTGACTGGGGGCTGGGGTTGGACATAGCAGGGTTAGGTGGAGGTGTTGTGAGGGAAGAGCTATTTGCAATGTTAGAAGAATTGTGTGAGGATTGAGCAGGGTTGTTAGAAGAATTGTGTGAGGATTGAGCAGGGTTTATGGTTAGTAGAGGAATGACTAGAGGTGAATGAGGGTCAGAGGTTGCACTAGAATCAACTATCAAAGGAGGTGAAGAACCAAATTTGAAAGAAAATTATTGTTCATCAAATACCACATTACTAGTAATCACTACTTTACCTTGTACAGTGAGACACTTGTAACCTTTGTGTACTGCACTGTAACCTAAAAAGGTGTATAGTGGAGATGATATGAATTCTAATTTGTGCCTATTGTATGGCCTCAAATGTGAAAAATGCAAACATCCAAAAACTATGACAGCTTCTCAAATGATGACTGACCTTGCAAAACCTGGGTTGGTAGCCTGTTTATAAGATGCACTGCTGTCATAAAGGCTTCTCCCCAATATTTAATTGGCATTTTAGCCCATATTAACATTGCTAAACCCTTCCCCACTATGTACCTATGCTTTCTCTTGGCACTTCTATTCTGCTGATGCTCATGTGGACAGAAAAATTTATATAGAATACCCTACACCTGTAAATTTCTGGCTAAGCTCACATACTTAGCAACATTGTTAGACTAAAGCATCTTAAATTTATAATTTAATTGCATTTCAACCATTTGTTGAAAATATTTAAAAACTGATTTGATTTGAGATCGAGTTTTGATGAGATAAAACCAAGTGTATTTACTAAAAGCATCAAGAAAAACAACAAAGTAAAAATCTTCATTTAAATCTGGAATAGGGGCAGGACCTCAAATATTTGTGTATACTAATTGTAGTAGAGTAGTGTACTAAGAATTTGAAGAGGGGGGAGGGAGGGGATAAGGAAGACTATAGGACTGTCCAATACAGCAAAATGCACATGATTTTTATTCAAAGCAACAATATTACAAGATTTTAGGACAGAAAAAACAACATTATTATTTGCGGCATGACCCAATTTGTTGTGCCACAAGAGAAACCGGTCAACAGTGGACACAGTTGAAGCAAAGGCTACTAATTTATTTGATGGAGTGAAGTTGAGAAACTTGTATATTCCTCTTTCAACTTTTCCATATATGACAATTTATTTAGTTCCCTGAGATTTCACACAACAACCATTAGAGTGAAATTTAAAAAAGACATTGTTGTCACAATAGAATTTATACATACTAAATAAATTCTTTGTGATATCAGGCACGTGTAGCAGCTTATGTAGCAAGAATTCTCTATTACTCAAATAAGTTTTAAAGTAAAAATTTTCAACAAATTTGATATACAAACCTGATCCGTTTTCCACAATTACTTGATCTGCACCTTCATATTTTTCTCTCTCAACCAGATTTTATTTATCAAAAGCTATGTGGTGTGTAGTACCCGAATTCGGATACCAACTCTGATCTTGTAATGTTGCAGATGTGGCCGATACATTGCTCATATTCGCTTGTGAACTTTGCAGAATTTTTGAGCTTGAGCCTTCATATTGAGCTCTGGAGCCTTCTGACTTTTCATACCTATACCAGCAAGTCCTTGCAATATGCCCTAACTTATCACACACTTGACAAACAGGTCTGGTACCATTAGTCATCCTTGTACCACTGTAATTTTACCTTTCATGAAATCTGGAACCATCACCACCTTCAAACCTTTAGTCATATCTTGAATCATTGTAGAACTAAGTCCCAAACCTGGAACTACTATTACCAAATTGTCCATTCTCTTCAAACCTGGAACTGTTTCCACCAAACTATCCATTCTCGTTATAGAAATTTCGACCACCTCTGATCAATCTACCACCACTTCTACTCCTATAGTCTCCTTTGAAGCTGCTTTGAAGCTGCTTCTTGTATTGTAGTTTTGAGAATATTCTAGTGCATTTTGTGCCACATTTGCTTGTATAAATGATTCTAGTTTTCTGAACCTTTCTAACATACTGTCATGAGTCAATAACAAATCCTCTAATTCTCCCACTGAAATACTCACTTGTCTTGCCACAATCGAAGTAATTACAGATCTATACTCTTCTATTAACCCATTCAACAAAGCATTAACATTATCACTTTCATGCATTGGTTTTTCTACTGAAGCTAGGGCATCAATTGTTCCTTTTAAGGCTAACACATACTCATTTACTGAACTTTTTATCTTAATACTGCTCAATTTATGTTTCAATTGCATTATCTTAGCTCGAATATGTGAAGAAAAATGATCGTCTGATCTTTTCCAAATCTCATATGAATAGATGCATCCTATCATTTGAGTCGTGAAGGGCTTGGTCATTGAAGCAAGAAGCCAAGATTTGAGCAAAGCATACTGTCTCTTTCAAGCAGCGAATTCTGGTGTCACTTGTCCTGATCTGTCAAACTTCAGAGGAATTTCTCCTCCTATGATATGATAAAATAAATTGTAACCTTCAATCGTTGATTTGGCCTGATTTTTCTACTGTAAGAAGTTGTCATCATCGAGTTTCATAGAAATTGGGGAAGAAGTGAAATTTGGAACTATACTTGTTGATTCACTGAGTTTTCAACTTGTATATTTTTATTCGCCATTGAATTGAACGGAGAAAGTTCTGATACCATGAAGGATATCATGCTCAGCACGAGAAGAAGAAAGAAAAAAAAATATACAATGTAAAAAAAAAACTAATTTTTAATTTTAAATTGGTAAAGTGAAGTTCAATTGAACAATGACTAACTCTAACTTCTTATAGCAAAAAAAGTCAATTGTCACACTATAAATCACACAAATTAAACTAACTCATTCAATTAACAATCACAAAATTAATCCCAACTAATTCTATTAACAGTAATACTAGCACTAACCAAACTAATCAATTCTGTTTAGTTAATTTATTCTATCAAATAAGCAGAAATATAAAAACACTATATGACCGAATAAAAATACTTAATTAGATGAATGAGTACGATCATATACAAATGGCTAGAATAAAAAATAAGTGAGGACATGAAAGAGAAAATCAAAGTGGTGCTTATTGTTAAAAAAATAATAAAATTAGACTCTCATGGTAGGTGGTTGTTTGAATATCAAAACAGTTGATCAAATGAGGTGGCCATCAAGAGAAATTTAAATACAAACTACAAATTACCTAATTTCATATACAATTATGTTATTTGTATATTAAAATCAACCTCTAAAATTAGTTAACAGTATAAAATATATATTAAAATATAAATATATATTAAAAATAAATTAAATTATATATATATTTTTATTTAAATATATTAATAATTAATTTTAATAACTAATTTTAATATATAAATATTATATTTATTTCATATATGATAATTTTTTTTTAATATATTTTTATATATGATACATGATAAGACATAATAACATCATTTGATTCTTATACTCCATCTCATCAATTAATGCGCGTAGGAGTTTGTTGTTATTATTTTTGCTCTATGCAGGTGTATATTTTGCAATATAAAATAGGTGAAAATTTACGTGCAGTCAAGTTCACGTGAAGTTGATAGTTGAGAGCTATTAGATGAAAATTTAGTCAAATCAGTCAAATGATCTAACGGTTCTCACCTATCAACTTTACGTGAAGTTGACTGCATCTGAGTTTTCACCTACAAAATAATATTATACAAGGATCTCTTACTAGTTCTTTGAACATATATATTTAATTTTTTACTGTCTTTTCCGGAGAATATTATCGTTTTAAAAGAATATACCCTCATATATATTATTATTAAGAGCTCAATATATATACCTTAGCGCATTGTGGTTATTACAATCGAGTTGAAATAGTATTTTAATTATATCATATAGGTTATATATAAATATAGCAATTTTTATTATCTCTAATTTATTAAATTTTCATCTATACTTCCGGATAAGGTTTTGAATAATGCCTGATTTTGCTACAATATTAGTACTTGTATATATCCAAAAGGGTTATAAAGTAGCACAAATTGAAGCTCCAATTACAGAGGACTAACGGAACTTTTATTATATTAAATATATATAGATTCAAAAGCTTTTGTTGTAAAACGTTGGTCTTGTCTATTATTAATAAATAGATAGATATTTAAATGACAATGATATGTTATGGTTCTAAGACATGTAATGCCGGATCAAATTTTATAAAAGACAGTTCTTTTTTTTTTAAAAGGAAAAGAAAATACAATATGACGGTATAAAGTTTAATTTTCGAGTTAAATTATTATCATTATTATTGCAAACTATAAAAATGTATGTTACCACACACGAACCAATTATTATTGCCCAAGTTTTAATTAAATTAATCTAAAAAAAGAAATCATTTATTTAATTCGCTTCCTTTTTTACCGACATTGTAAGATAATGCAGAGTAATTGTTATAATTTTTTTTTTTAAATTTAAACTGATAACAGAAATGTATAAATTGTTATATTTTTAATAGTGACGATACTATATATTGACAATGAAAATTTATTTGTGTTTGGATAATATTTTTTTATTTAATATTCGTTATGAACGATTGTCCTTCATTTGTCTATTCCTCTACGTAAATTGACATTTCATGGCGTTAATGCAACCCTCATGGATTTTCAGGAAAATCCACAATCTGTGATGTGGCAACTTTTTAACAGAACATTTTTATCAAAGAAATTAGGTTTTATGTTAAAAACATGCGTGCTAACATTAGAAAATATAGATTTATAAAGAGAAATTTGCTAAAGGAGGTTACGAATGTAAATTCATGAAAATTTTATCAGCCTAAATATAATTTATGCAAATTTTGTGGTTCGAGATTTTATTATAAATGGGATAATCTCTATTGAAAAACTCACCCATCATAACTAAATATACAACTTGAGTCTTATTTAAATTTTGGGACGAAAATTTGGATACTGAACAAACAACCGAAGAAAGAAAAAGTTATAATCATCAAAATCTAGACTTTTTTAAAATTATTTTTCGTGAATTTGGACGTGTAACTGCTTCAGATGTTTCTTGTTTTGAATATTAAGTCTTTGTTGTTATCCAAATAATTATGCTTCCTAAGAAAAGTATTAAAAGAAAATGACAATCTTATGAGTAGTATATTATTATTATGCGGAATGAAATTTGCACGTAGTTTGCTTAGTTATATTCACTGTTGGCGTTTGTGTTAATATATAAAAAATTATTTAATAGCGGGAATTAATGCTAATGGCACTCTCACCATGCATTCTTGAGAAAGACGCGATATTTGGCATATTAATATAGTAATAATTAATTGATTATGGTTTTGGTGAAAATTGTAGTTTTGGCTTATTTGTTGGCTCATTATGTTCACATACTGACACACGTTGAGCATTAATAGGTTGCATGTTTTTGAAGTTCTGCTTCAATGGCATGGTCAAATAAATAAAATTAAAAATAAAGAAAATCAATTTTTAGTTGACTAATACTAATCAACTTTAAAAATTTATGATTTGAGATCTAGATTTAAGATAAAAAATAATTTTAAAAAATTAAATAATATTAATTAAAAAAAAGTTAATTATCTAACCTCATTCATAAAATTTTCTGCCAGTATAACTTCAAAATTTTGATATACTATAATGTGTTAAGGCTGGATTCCTTACAAGTCTTTAATTTTCACATTATTAGAATTTATTGTTGGAAAAAATTACTTTTGGATCATATGCACTATTTTTATTTAAATAAAAGGTACAGTACTTACATTAAGAAAAATATTGGGTACCGTTAAATTTATTATCAGAAAAATAAATAAAATCTGACAATAATAAAGTTACTATCAGAATAAATTAGATAGTATAAATTTTATCGGTAAATATTTACCATCAAATTTTTTTTGTTCGACAATGATTATCGTTGAATTCTACCACAAATTATCAGCTCGAAAAATTCATTAGTTATCGGTGAATTTTTTTGAGATTATTGTTGACGTTATAAAATGTTGTTTCGCCCACTGTTATCATTGGATTATTCCTACGATAATGTCATTTTTTTTAATTTGAAATATATGGTCAATTTTAGGGTAAAAAACCTAAATAAACCAATGGGAGTTGGATATTATATGAATCACCCAAAGCTTAATCCGTTACGTGCATGTTTTTAATGGACATTTCTATGTAAATCGATACAGCTATATTCGATTTAACAATGTTGGTACTAAATCGAATAAGCTTGATTCGAATTAATAGGTATACATACAAATCGAATGGGATTGATTCGATTTATGCATGAATGTTTAGACTTCCTAGTAAATCGAATGAGGTCAATTCGATTTACTCAATGCTATTAGTAACCAAGTAAATTGATTGGAGCTGTTTTGATTTACATGCACTTAAGCTAATGAATAAATCGACACAACACAATTCGATTTACTATGTATTTACCAAGATATATAAATGGATGTAAGTTAATTCGATGTGCAAACGTATATAAGTAGCTGTTGAACGTGAATTCCTCGTCATAGTGGGACTCATAATGGTTAGTAATAATAGTTTTTTAGTTCTGGTGCACTATAGAAGGTCGATTAAGAAGAAAACGCAATTTGAAATTAAATTTACTGATAAAAATCTACTTAGTGTTTTTCTCAAACCGTCAACAAATTTTACCGAATTTCAGATTAGGATAATCCAAAAATTGGGGATGCAAGGCATGAAATTGGTGGAAAAATTATTCTATAAAATTCCAATTTTCGTGTTGAAGGATGATGTGAAATACGATTCATTCGTCATAGACAATAACAAAAATTTAAAAATTCTATTTTATTGTTATCGTCAATTTTCAAAGATAAAGACCCTGAACTATTGGTCAAAATTTGAGATATCATCTATTTAATATTTTAAAAATTAAAATAATACAAATTTTATTTTTGAAAGATTATTTTAGCTATGAATTATTTTTTAAACTCTTTATGGGTTATATAACTGTGATATAAACTTAAAATTTAAAATCTCATGCATAATACATTTCTTATCATTAGACTATTTTACACTTTTCTATTATACCTGTAAAAAAATTATTTTTTAAATATGCAAATAATATTTTTTAAAATCTCATGCATACTACATTTCTTATCATTAGACCATTCTACACTTTCTATTATACCTGTAAAAAAAATTATTTTTTAAATATGCAAATAATATTTTTTCCTACTAAATATATTAGTATCTAATAATTTTATCTCTAATATGCGAATATTTTGAAAGCAACATATAGATATAGGCGCCTTCTAGGAAAGGTAAGATATGTTGATCTTTGTTTCTAATGATTTTGTTTCTTTCTTTTAAATTTAAAATTTTATATTATTATAAAATAATCTGTTTCCTTTATTTTTGTCTCCTGCCTATCCTTAGAAAATATTATTTAAACAACCAGTTTCAATAGCTACACAAACAACTAGTAAACAATAAGAAAATTAAAGGAGTGTATTTTATACCACATAAATATATGTATGTATATCTCTCCTTCTTTTTGAGTAGTTAGATTTTGGAAAGGGTTATTAAATTAAAATTTCGGTCTTTCCTCCAAACCAATCCCTGTCACTCCGTCAGCATTGGTTTCTTTCTTAAGAAGAATAGTCTTCATGTATGTACACGTATTGATATTGTTATTATTATTTTATAATATAAAACAATTAGAAGTTGTACAACTTACACTACAAGGTGCACAGGATTTAGCAACACTTTTTTAGGGATGTCGGCGGTTCAAACTGCTGCAAAACAACTTACAAGTTGTTGCATAAAAATATTATTATAAGAAAATTATATAAAAAAATAATTAATTATATGTTAATATTTTGTATATGATATTTATTTTTAATTAATTAAATTAAGTCATTTAATAGTTTAGTTATTTTTTGAGATTTTTTAAATGGTACCAAACAAAGAGTGCGAAAATAATTATACAGAGACAATTCAAATTGGCTAAAAATGATGTGTGAAATATAACTATTAATTGATATAGGAAGTCTACAAATAGGTCTTAGGCTAGTATTGTAAAAGAGTTCAATTCTTTTGAAAAATATTTAGAAATTCAAAATACTCTCAACTCTTTGGCATCATAGAGTAAAAATTGAGAATCTTAAGTAATTTTTCTAAACTCAAACACTTGTAATTTGTTTTCTTCCAGATTTTATTAATAAAATTTTTTTATTTTTACATGTTCTTTTCTTTTACGTTTATCTTCCTTTTCATATTCTCTTCAATTTCTTGTTTGTTTTAATTTCTGCAATTTACTTTGTCTCTAACACTTTGCATTTCTTTGTTTATTTATTACTTTCATTCTTTTTAATTTTTATTTGTTACAATTATAATATTAAGATACCTACATTTTCTTTTAAATATTAATAAAATTTAAATAAAACACAAATATTTAAATGACCACCATCTTTTAATGTGTGAGGATTAGATTTTGTGGCAATTTTCAACGTCGCTATTTCTAAATATCACATCAACATGGGACAGAGCCTCATGCAACAAAAGGGGGCAATGCCCCAAACTTCAAATTTGTTTTATAAATTATGTAAATTTTAGTTTACTCTTCTTACAATTTTTATTTTACTCTTTTACTATTGTAAAATTATTTTTTGATTTCTTCCTAAAATTTAACATAACTCCATCTCTGGTGTCACTTTGTTTTGCGATGATTCTTACCTGTCACAATATACTAATTCTGAAATTTAAATAAAATAAATTTAGACAAAATTTTACTATAATAAATTTAAGTAATTTTTTATGATGGACACGAGTTTAAATTTCATTAACACAGGAAATTAAAAAATGGAAAAAGAAAGCTTATATGAATCTTTTGAGACTATAATTTATATTCACCAATTTCATTTTGGTTTAATTAATCTATTACATTAATTTCTACGATTTATCAAATTTTTAATTAAATTATTATCATAATTTTAAAGTTTATAATTGAATTTTTCTATTAAATAAAATATTTAAGTAGGCCGCCCTTATTACTCGTAATTATTTAAATAATGCAATAAGTTCATAATATTCAACTTCTAAAATATTCCATAATTATTTACCTTATTACACTAAATACTAAAAAAGATATTCTAAAATTTTTTTATTTAATATGTAAAAACTAAGTTAAAACATTTTAAATAGAAAAATATGTAATTAAAAAATTAATTAAACCTCATTCTCTTGACATGAAGTCAATTCACTTCACTTTATCATAAGACAAAAGTAGAACTTATGATGTAAATCTCATCACATATTGATATTATATATTTAGTGATATTCTGATATTATGACTCCATCCAAAAATATGACTCGGTCATCGTATCACCTATATATACGTCTAGAATTATTATTAACCACCTTCACACTCAACTTTCATCCATGCAGTGTAAATCTTTACAACTATATCTTCTTGTCTTTAATTGGAAGGGAATATAATCATTATTAGCAGCGCAGTCTTAATTTCATTTTTTTAATATAAATATATAACATAATTCAAATGATTAGACACAAAAAACATATGCATAAATGCTAGCAGCTGCCTTAAAAAAATACACAAAATATATATAACACTATGCTTATTTATTTTTTTAATTTTTAACTCTATGGATTATATTTATTTGATTTTATTACTAAATATTCAACAATAGAGAAACAAAAGATGTTAATTTTTTTGGATATTAAATTTTTTTTAATATAACACTTAATTATTAAATTTTATGATATTTTTCAAAATTTTGGAGTGGGACAATATATCCTCCTCTGCCTATATTGACAATATAATCCGATTTAAAATATAGGCGTATTATCCCACCTAAAATTTTAAAAAATACCATAAAATTAAATGAATGAATGCTACACCAAAATTTTTTTAATATCTAAAAACATGTAAAAAAAAAAAGATCGTTTTTCAAAATTTGTATTTGAGACACTTAATCAAAATACTCAGACTAAAAACTTCATGACCAATTGACCATTATTAGTAGGGTAATGCTAGGTAAACAAAAAAAATAACCAGAACTTACTTTATTTAATATTAATTAATTCTTGCAACAATTAATGAATGTTAAATAAGACAAATTATGAGGGTGTGGTATTTCTTGTCAAGTCAAGCGCAAATATATTGAAAAGACGTTACCTATTAATTAATTAATAAGAAAGTCAAAGCATTTAACACTTTTATAATTAATTAATGACTAAAAATTAGAAAATGTATTTATACTTCCTAACACTACTGTTAATCAATTGTTTCATTAACTAGTATGAATAATTGAATATGCAACAATCTATTATATTCTATTATATATCTCTAATTTTATAATCAAAATATACCATATATCATTTTTTTATTATAATTAGAATTAAATTTTTTTCTCTAAAATTAAGGAATTCTCTTTTCCTCGTTACTAATTTTACAACCAAAATGTGTCATATGTCACTTTTTCATTGTAATTGAAGTTAAATCTTTCCCTCCAAAATTAAATAATTCTTCACTCCTCCTTATTAATTTTACAACCAATGCCACATGTCACTCCCTCATTATAATTGAAATCAAATATTTTCTTCCAAAATTAAAGAGTTCTCCCCTCCTCCCTCTTTCTTTCTCTATTTCTCTCAATCCTTAAACTACTCTATCTATTTTATATATCATTATCAATAACTAATTACTAATTTAACAATTAAAATGTACAACATGACATTCTTTAATTCCATTAAAATTAAAATTGAAATATTAAAATTGAAATTGAAATATACATATATTATGTATCATATATTACTATCTAATTTAATAATCAAATGTGTCACATGACACTCTCTTATTAAAATTGAGAAAAAATATTTTTTCAAAATTAATAAACTCCCTTCCTAAATTCTCTCATCTACCTCTCTCCATTTTTCTATTTCTCTCTACTATTTTTACTCATGTATAATTTATATTAGTAATTTGACAAATCAAAATATGTCATCCGATTTTTTTTTACAATTAAAATAAAATCTTTTCTTCCAAAATTAACAAATTCTCACTCTCACTCTTATTCTTCATCTTTATCTTTCTCTCTCTTTTCTCTCATTCTCTATTTTGTCTATCTTTCTCTTCTACAGAAAACAAAATTAACAAAATAATATAATTTAAATAAAAACTATTATTATTATTATTATTATTATTATATAGTTTTTTAGTTTTTTCTTTTAGTTTTAAATTTTCACCGTCTATATTTTTTTTCTCTTCTTTTAAATATTTATTACATATAATTTGAAAAGAATACTAATGTTATACTTAAAATTTAGAATCAAGATTCAATTATTTTAAAAAAAATTAATTTTGAGTTAATTTTATAACTATCAGTATAATTTTTTTATACTAATATCTAATTATATTTTTATATACATGGAGAGAAAAAATATTATTTTTAAATAACAAGTATAAAAATTAATTATTTTTATTTGTGCAACAGACTTAACAATTAATACCTAATTAAATGTAAAAGTATACACGTTAAATTGTTTTAAATTTTAGATAACGAATGTTAAAATTAATTATTAATAAAAAATTAAAATTTTTCATATAAAAATAATAATTAAAAATTTTATTATTTAATTTTTTATTTACACATACCTTAATTTTCTTAGCCAAAAATTTTTGTCAATTTATAATTTTTTTTAAAAATAATTTAATTTTATAAAATTTTTTATACCATACATAATTTATACTATCAAAATAAAATAAATCATAATTTTAAAAAATTTATATTTCCGCCTTACGAGTAAAAATACTAATAATAAACTAATTATATGGCACCAAAATTAAAGAAGCTGCCAAGAAAATTCGTTTGCTGGCAGCTGCCTAGGGGGAATAAGAGAGACTTATTAAGAAACTATTGTTGAATGTGACTTGTGGATTTCAAATTCTATATAATGAAATTAAGGACAACGATAGCCGGGTTACACCAGTTTTTTTTTTTTTTCATTTTTTTTGGACGAAAATCCTACAATATTCTCTTAACGAAAAATAAGTTGCACTTAACATATTTTACAAGTTCTTTGTTTCGTCTTTTTCTCCCTGAAAAAAACATTATATAAAGTAGATTTTGCATATATGGATAATATGTTTAAAGTGACACATAAACAATATTGACCCTAAAAATAACTTCTATCTATGTTATTATTTAAAATAACATATAACATATATAGTCATACTATAGTTGGTTGTTTACATGAATGTCATTTTGTCTACAATTTAAATTTGTTTATTGATAAATTAAAATATTTAGATTTAATGAATAAGACAATTAAGTTTGAATACAATGAATTTGAATGTCATTTTGTCTACAATTTAAATTTGTTTATTGATAAATTAAAATATTTAGATTTAATGAATAAGACAATTAAGTTTGAATACAATGAATTTTTTGCTTGTGAGAGATATTTTAGTTTAACGTATTATCTTTGGTCAAATTTTATGAAAATTGATAAGGTCTATAAATATTATAAATGTATCATAAAATTATTAAGACCTACTTTCTATCATAAGTGTGCCTAGAAATAATACTAAGATTGATAATGTTAGTGACATAATAATCTAAAATAAAATTATTTTATTTAATTTAGTATTTATTATAATTATTTTATTTATGTAATATTTATAATTATATATTTATTATATTTAATAGGACTTAATTATTTTAGTAACAGCCAATGAATTATAACTCAAATAGTATAGTCTCTCCATACTCAATTAAGAAATTGCGGGTTCGAGTTTCCTATCTTTGATAAAAAAAAATTATTTTAGTAGCAACTAAAAAATATAAAATAAAATTATAAAATAAGATAACTTTAAACTAAGTTATTATTCTCTTCCAAATATATTTTTTAAAGTACGTTATACTTGTGCAATTTCATGTTGTTGCGTAATAATTTGTACTCTAATGTAGGTACCGGAATATAGGATTATGCATTTATTTTTTAATAATATTATTCGTTTGTTCGTTTGTGAAATCTCATGATTTTTCTACTCTACAAATAGTCATTGATCTCCCATCATTCAAACTCCCCACCTTCAATATTGATCATAGTGTTGAATCTAATATAGTGAGCAAGATGATGCACTCTCATCATGTTCCTAAGTCCCTTTGGTCATTCCTTGAAGAGAATAGCTCAACTCTTGAATTTCATCAATTTGTTGAGAACTATGGCTTCATGGTTGATAATTCACATATGGGTAATTCAGGATTCAATTTCACTAATAATAATCCTTTATTCAATATTCCACATAATAATACTATTACTTCTTCTAATGTTTCTTCTATCCCTTATTCCAATGATGATACCTTATACCATAACCCCGTTGAGGAAGAAGATTCCTTACAAACACTAATGGATTATTTTTCCATGGAATTGGACAATTCTAACCCCAATACTAATGGAAAAAACCAAAGTTACCAAGAAGAAAGTGGTGAGGGTAGCTTTTATCCTTCTTCACAAAACATGATGATTTCTAGTAGTGAAGAAGGGCAAAATGGTAATTGGAGTCCTACCACATCTTTGAATTCAGATTTGTCCTCATCAACACATCAATTTCAGCAACTTTTCTTGCCTCAACTAGGCATGGAAATTGACAAGAGGGTGGTGCTTCCACACATGGTGGAAGCCATTGGAGAAGCTCTTGGAAAAGGTCACAAATCACAAGTTGAAGAGATCTTGAGAAGCATGCGCAACAAAGCTAGCCCAATTGATGAACCATTTGAGTTCTACTTGTCCCAAGGTGGTGGTGGTGATTATCTAAAACAAGAGGCTATTAAACACTTTGAAGATTTGTTTAGAGCCTTGTACCAAGGAACCCCACATGGAAAAGTTGCAAACTTTGTTGCTAATTCATCAATTCTTGAAGCTATACCCCATGATTGTGATGTTATACATATATTTGACTTTGATTTGGTCAATGGGATTCAATGGCCTTCTATGATTGAGGCAATTGCACCCTTGAACAAAACATTGAAATTGACTTCAATCAAGAGTGTTGAGGAAGGGTATGAATGTAATTTCCCTCAGTGGAACTTTGAGGAAGTTAAAAGGAGCCTCTATGAGCATGCAAGATCCTGTGGGTTTTTGAAATTGAAGGTGGAGGAGAAGGGAATAGAGGAAGTGGTTATGGAGATCAAGAAAGTGAACAAAAGGGGTGGTAAAAAGGAGTTTTTTGCCTTCAATTGCATGGTGGGCCTACCACATATGGGGAGAGAAAAGAGTAGAAAACGTGTCATGGAGTTTCTAAATTTGATCCATTTTTGTGGAAATAAAAGGGCAATTTTGACTTTTGGTGATGGGGGTGCTTATGACAAGTGGGGAAAAAATGGATTTGATTTCAAGTCATTTTATGATGCAAATTTGGTTCATTACAAGGCCTTGTTGGAATCAATTGAGTCACACTTCCCAACTTCTTCAGAAGCAAGAGCTGCTATTGAGTGCTTATTTTTGGCACCTAATGTTTCTTCTCTCTCATGGTTGCAACAGTGGGAGGAGATCTCAGAGGGTTTCAATTTTCATGCAGGATTTGGATTGGATGGTTGTGGATTTAGCAAAAGTAATTTGATGGAAATTGGAGAGTTGATGGAGGGGTGTGATGATTCATATGGGGCCAAAATTGGAGGGCAAAATGGGAATGAATTAGTGTTGCTATGGAAAGGAATCCAGCTTCTAAGGGTTTCAACATGGAGAAATTAACTCTTAATCTTGTCTCTAATCAAATGCCCGAAAGCACGAATTCAAAGTCATTCATGATTTGAAAGTGATAAATTCGTACATGTGTATATTAGTCTTTTCGTACATGTATAGATTTTGTACGAGAAGATGAATCTATCATCTTTTTTAATGGTGATAGACGAATTTATCATTTTCAAATTTTGAAAGACAATTCTCTTTTGGATTTTGATTATAAACAAAATTAGGAATTTAATTACGCTTAAATAGAAGAAAAAGAGTTCACTACCTTTTGTATGTATCAACTGAATTTGCACATGCTTAGGGTAGTTGTTGATTTGTACAGATTCATTATGTTCGTGTATATGGAAAGAAAAATAAAATAAAGATATATTTAAGTTCAATATTTTGTTTATAGAGTCTAAAAATGTTCCATTAAATGAAGATTTGTTATAACACAGTTGATGTTCTACTTTCTTTTCTTTTTACCCTTCCCCGGATTGGATGTTCAATTATTTTAATTTCATTGTTCCATCTGAGATTAACTAAAACAAATGAATGAAACTATTGAATCAGAAAGGATACTCTTTTGGTAAGGAATACGAAAAGTTTTAGACTTAGGTGGCTTTATTATTAATTTTTGAGCTTATATTCAAATAAATCTTTAAGAAATTTTGTATTTGGACGTTTTTGTTTTCCAAAATTTTTTATTAAGTTGAGATTCTTAAATTTTATAAATTAAAATATATAAATTTTTATCTTGGTCAAATTTATTATTTTTATTTAAACAAATAAATTTTTAAAAGTATAATAAAATAATTTTATAAAATTTAGAGATCTCAATATAATAAACTTTTTATCTTGTTAGGGTGTATTTGAGTATAAACTCTTGGAAGAGTTTTAAGTGTACCGAAAACACCAGTGAATTATAAAAAATATATATAATATATATTAATTGAAATCAACGGTTAAAACAAATAAAACACCGGTATTTCCTGTACACTTAAATTTTTCCTAAACTCTTTACCTTTTTTATTGACTTAAGTAGCTGTCTCTTTTTTTTTTTGGGAAATGAGGTGAAAATGAGGCCGAGAATACGGTCAAGGCCTTTGCATTGGAGTTAGAATATTGGCCCATTTATAACGAAGTTTGAGCCCAAAATAGGCCCACATAATGTACATCTCTGTCACAAAAACCGGCCTGTTCCAGACCAAAAACAAAATGGGGCCTCCTCCTTTGAAAATGAAAAGCAATAGTGCAAATCAAAATCAGGAAATTCAATTCTAGAAATGTAATCTCCATCAAAATTGAAATGTAAAATTAATACTAGAGATTAGAGAATTAACACAATTGAGTTCCTTTTTCTTTTTTTTTTTTTGGCGGTACTACAATTGTGTTCTATATCTATACTATACAAAATCAACATATTTATTATTATTATTATTTAATCCGTTGTATAGCGTATAACATGTGGACTTTTTAGAAGGGAAAAAGAAAAGCAGCTATATATTTAATAAATATTATTTCACTCAATTTGATTCTCCCCAAATAAGATGATAGGTGTCCACAAACATTATTTAATCTCACATTATTATGGAGTTGACACTTGACACACAACCCCTACACATTGTTAATTAGCATAACACACTGCTTGAGTTAATTTAAACTCTTCATCTGATGAGGTGGCAGCAACATGCATATCATTCTTATTGCATGCTTTAAGTTTCAAAGAACCCTTATAGGCGTTACACACGTGTCTACTCACATTAAACTGCACCAATAGGAGAAGCTTCGTTAGTTAGCCACATAATAATAATAATAATAATAATAATAATATATCAGATTAACATTACATAAACTACCTAAACTCATATTATTTAAAAATCACCATACAAAATTGCTAATTGCTAATAAGTAACTTATTACTATATCATAATTTTCACCTACAATTTGAGAATAGGTTAGTATAATTCTATATATTAATTGATGAATAATACTATATTAAATAATAATTAGTAAAGAGGGTTATTTTTATGATACTTACAATGTCAAATTCTAAGGGAACGTCATTGACAGTAACCCAAGGCACAAACATATGAGGTGGAACTTGTGCATTGCTTTCTTCACCATAGCCCAAAAGTAACTGCATGGTCAAGTTTTTTGCATATAATTCATGAAATTATAGATTGGAACCAAAAGAACAAAAAAACTTGCAATTTGGACACATTATTTAAATGATAGTATATTCTTTTTGTACAAAATTTTCACCACATTATATATGTTTCATCTAGTAGTAGTTATTTTAAAATAAAAGTGTTATTTATACAAAAAAAAAAAAAAAAATCACTAATATATATATTTGTTTATAATACATATTTTGTTTAATTTATTTTTAATGTAAATTTATATTTTAACATGTATTTTATATTAGTGGTTGATTTTGATAACGAAGTTTATTGCACACTTAGCATAGTTAATTTAAAATATATAATCACTTTTCAAATGCTAGTATGTATAATGCAGGTGAAAAATTAACTGACCTTATTTCCACGTCCAGATTCATAGCAATCCTTAATGGGGTTTGAATCTAACTTAAGTTCCTCACAACATGAGTTCCATAATGATTTTAATTCATCATCATCATCATCACTTTTCTTTAGCACACCAACCTCAACACATTTGATAAAAGCGAAGCTTTTTTCCTGCCTCATATTCAAACTCACACACTTTTAATGGAGGTATCACATGATTATTTATTGGTGAACAGTAAATTATATATGCTCCAAAACTGTACTATTACGGTATTTAAAAAACATGAATGATGAAACATAATCTATAAGATAATATTACTAAACAATCCTCAGTTAATAAAAAATAAAATAAAATAATTTGTAAATAAAACTTTTATAAATTAATTTCTCATAGATACATTACTGAAAAATCTAAAACACATATATGATAATACAAAAAAAATGGACCTTACCAATGGCCATTCGTGGAGGGCACATGCTTCTATGGTATTCAAGTAGCATTCATTTGGACCATGCTATCAAGTATAAACCAAACAAAATTTAAAAGAAGAAATAAAGTTAGATATCTAATGCGAAGCATGCATGGCCAGATAAAACATGAGAATAATTATTCTAGTTCAAAATATTTATTATTTTAAGAATTTAATTAAAAAAACCAACGTTTTTCAACAAATATCAACTACTTTTTTTTTTAATTATAAATTTTAAGTCTTATTTTTTAAACGTTAAATTTTATATTTAAATTCTTAAAAAATAATAAAGATTAAAAAAATAGAGAAACAGTGGCTATAATATAGATGATATTTAAAAAATGTTACTAAAATTAAAATAATATTTTAATATTTAAAATTAAAAATAAAAAATCTTTTAAGAATATGAAAAAACAAAAAACTAATTCCCGCGCGACAAATTATACCGGTTCACAAACAGTTAGAATGCGATTTTGCGGTGGTTTATAGCTAAACTGTTGCTATTGTTAAAATAAATCGCCGCTATTTGACATTTTTACCGTAGTGGATATATAGAGGCAATGCAAGGAAATGGAACCTGGCATTGGACGGTTTGATTTTCATCAATGTGAGCATTGCCAAAGGGCAAGAAATGAAGGTTGACAATGGACATTAGCTCTGAATTGTTATACAGATTTCCAAGGTCGCTCTTTATGTAAAGGGCGCACCCTTCACAAAGACTTTGGTAATTCAAAGTAACATTCACCTTTGAATCCTCTGCTTGGTCCAACACACGACAATAACATGGATTATTATTAAGTACTATGATCATGAAAATCATAGGAATAACGAGAAAAAGGAACTCAAATGAACTTCGTGAACTCATTATTATTATTAGTATTTTCTATGCGTTTTATGGATGTGTGTGATTATTCTCTTGAAGCTAATGTGTTTGTATATATAGAGGGTTTGGTGATTAGTTGAATGCGTGATGCGTCACTAGCTTTGTCTTAACATCTTGTAAGAACAATAAAACCAAATCAACTTTATTAAGCAGATAAATAGAATTATTTTTTTTTCTTATTTTTGTTTTTTACAACTAAATTATATACCCAACAAATTAAATCTAACCCGTGAGGACTTTAAAATGTGTATAGTATTCTTGAAATAAAATCCCTTTAAATTTACCTTTATGTATGTAGAATGATACCTACCACACTTTAAATACATGACGCATATTTATATTGGCATGGTGGAATGGAAGGGAAACATGATGATTAATAACGAGGAATATCTAGCTTGCATATCATTGAAATTATTTCTCATCAAAGTTTAAACGGATAAAAAGATATATAAATAATTATATTTTTAATATGTTTCTTTATATAAGAGTAAGTTTGCATATTTTTTTGTATAAATCTCTTTTTTTATTATTTATCTTATTGTTCGGATGCTTGAGTGAATGGCGGTTTGGATGAAGTCTGGACTAGAGCAATTGGGTGAGATAGAGGATCTGAACCTAAGCGCGAGCTTCTTGAGGAGGATAACTGTCCAAATCATCGGTTGGTCGACGGGTAGAGCCACCTGTAAAGACATTCCGATGTTAAAGTTAGTGTCCGTACAATGAGTCGACTGATTAGGATAAAAAAGTGACGTACCTCTAGAGAGAGGTAGATCCCTCTCCATTTGTACTCTGAACTCCGGTGGATTCCTTCACTTGGGCCCATTCGCCTGAAAATTTTTGCTAGCTATTCAAGTCTCTTCAGCAGAGCGTGAGGTGGCACGCGAGTCACCTTTGGATTCGGATTAAGTGACCTGGCGAGTCGGTGATCCACAATCAGATCGGAATTTTTGTTGAACTGAACCGAAATACTTGTGTTAATTTTTTTTTGTTTAACAAAAATCAAATTCTAAATCTTTCGATGATAAAAAATCTGATACCATATTATGAAATTATTTTTTTTAAATTTAAATTTATAAAAAAAATATATAAATAATTATATCTCTAACATTTTAAGATAATCATCTTATTTATTTTAAAAAATGGTTCCATAAGTTCCAACTCTATCTATTGCCATGCATTAGTTTAATTTACCATGTGTCAATGAAGAATTTCTTTTCATCACTAAAAATATAATAGATCTTCTTAATCTAAAAGTCCAATTTAAGGAGGCTAAGAGATTTTTGAGTTGTGAACAGAAATCTAAATACTACTTCTTTCTTATACAATTTATTTAAGTTGCCAATTTAATATATCTAATAATAAGTTGTTTAATATTTATAGAATTATGACATTAATTATATATCATATCCTTTGAAGTTGTAATATGGCCCATATAATTATTACATTTGTACAATTTTTTTAGTCAAATAGATTGGATAAGACAGCCACCAATTTTAAGTAGGGAAAGTATGGAGAGCTAATGAAATATTTGTACAATGCGTATAATAGAGGTTTAGAGAGTATTAGAGATATAACCATTAGTGTTACATTTTCTCATTAGCGCATGCTTCTGGGATGAGTGGTATCATGACATGGTATTAGAGCTCTAGATCCGAAAGATCAAGAGTTTGATTCTTGGTAAACCGCAAAATCAGCTTAAGCTTTTGGGATAAGTGGTTTTATGATATGAGATGTTTATTATTCCTAGTACCTGGATGGTTATTTTGAATATTGTATAATCAACTTAGGTTAGTCTAGTGATTAATTTACTGATTCGTTTAAATAAGTGTCACAATTCAAATCATATTTTGTATATGCAATAATTTATTGACCAGCAATAAACTTTTAAATAGAGATTTGATCTATAACAAATAAGTCTTTAACCTACCAAATTAAGAGATAATGTAGGAAATAAAAAACTGAAAGGATGTATAAAGTTTTTGGTCTAATAAAAAACAAAATATGCCAATGAACAAAAGGGCACACACAAAGCAAGACAAAAGAAAAAAGAGAACACAGAAATATATGTATAGAGTGTCCATATAGCTATAAAAATAATGAATCTCAAAGTTCTAAAAAATTAGTCGTTGAAGTTCTTTCTGTACATCATAATAATAGCAGTAGACCGCCATCTACAATCTTCAGCCACCATGGATGGCGTTGGGCACCCAGGAGGGGATCTGCATGACTGTCGGCCTTCTCAAGAGGAACAAAACCATTTGAAGAGAAGCAAGAAGAAAGTGCGTAAAGATGTAAAAGGATTTTCTGGAACCTAACTGCTCATACCAACAAAAGAATAATGGATGGTTAATGGTACTCCATTAGAGGGAGGTCTAGAGAATATAAGAACTATTGCTCATATGGTCAAAGAAGGTCTTATCCGAAATAAAATGGAAGGAGAGGGTCTGGAAAAAAAATAGATCTAAGGGTGAAGTTGGTGAAGAAGAAGAAGTAGAGGACAAACCTGAGAAATGCAAGGAACGGAAAGAGATGACAGCAACTACACTCCAAAAGGAATAAGAATGGAGATCAGAGATGAGGGTCTCTACAACATTATCATTAATGAGAAAATGGAAGGGAAGCCCTGAAAATTATGGTAGAACACCCTTATAGTTAAGTTATTGAAAAGAAGAGTTGGATATGCAGCTATAACAAGGAGACTTGAGAGTTTGTGGAGTGACAAAGAAAGCATAGATGTCATACATGTCAGTAATGATTATTACCTGGTCAAGTTTTATGCTGAGGAAGACTTTGATCATTCTTTAATGAAGGGGCCATGGAAAATATACGGCCATTACTTAACAGTAAAATTCTGGAAACCAAACTTTAACCCTTTGAATGCTACCATAGACAAGATAACAGCTTTGATAAGACTGTTGGACTTGCCTATAAAGCTATATGACAAAACGATGGAAAATCTCATAGGAAGAATCATTGAAGTAGACGTCAATATAGCAGGGATGAGCAGGGAGAAGTTTGCCAGATTGTATGTAAAAGTTGACCTATCAAAACCTCTCCTAGGAAAATACATGGTGAATGATAGGATGTATCTCGTGGAGTACGAAGAGATCCACTAAATTTGCTATAATTGCGGGAGAATTGATCATGACCAAGCAAGCTGTCCAAACAGAAAAGAAGCAACAGTAGCGGCTATCAATAATCTTGAAAACAAAATTTAAAAACCAAAAAAGAGAATCAACCTACTAACAAAGAAGTCCCAACCAAAAATGTCACAAGTAACAAGTTTGATAAAGAAAAACAAGTTTTGGAAGAAAACAACAAAGAGAATTATGGTTCATGGATGGTGGTACAAAGGGAAAGAAGGAGAAATAGACAAAGCAAAGAAGACAACACAAAAAATAGAGGAGAAACAAGAAAACATAATGAGAAACAACAAGCTAAAATTAACTAGTTCAGGTTTAATGTCTTACAAATTGAAAAAATACCGATTAAACAAAAAAGTATTCATAAGGAGCTGCAAGAAGAACAGAAGAAGAAAGTAAGAAAGAGAGGGGAAGAAAACCATACAGCCACAAGGAAGGAAAATCAAACAGGAGAGAAAAGAAGTATCAGGCAAAGCCAAAAAAAATAAAAGAGTCCCGCTAGGGAGACAATGGAGTTTGTATACAATAGCTACAATGGGCTGTTTATTGGGCCCAATTAAAACTAAAAGAGTAAATTAACCCTCAATAACCCTAATTCCTAATGGCTGTTTAGTTTACCTCACCCCCAAATTAATCCTATTTCAAATTGTTCCCCAATTACCCAATCCTATTGGTTTCCACGGTTTGGCTCCCCTACCACAAACCCTCCCAGTCGCTGAAGAGATGCCCATCGATGGAGGACCACGTGCGCCGGAAGCTGCAACATTGGAAGGCGACCCGTCCTCGCGAGCATCCTTCATCGCTCCCCTCAAGTCCCTCGCCCTCTTGTCGTTAACCATCTCCGCGTCAGTGGAGCCCAGCCTCTGCGCGGTACCCCTCCGAACCGATCAGCCTCGCCCTGTTCCGTCACACATCTCGTCGCGCGGAAGCCATCGACTCCAGCAAACCCGTCGCATTGGTGGCAGCCAAGCATCCGATCCTGGAAGATTACCCGCCTGCTTGTCGATCATCCACTAGGACCACAACGAACATCACCGCCGGCAGTAGGCTAACCATCCAAGGTTAGTGGGTTGAGTTGTTCATTTATTGAATAGTAATCGCTGTTGCATGTTGTACTATTGACTGATTTTGCTTCTGATATGAGTGATTATACGTACTGAGAAATCATTAGAAATTAGCTGTTGCTTGGATGTTTGCTGTTCATGATAGATATTTTTTTTCTCCTTTAATTGGATGGATACTTTACTAGGTAATTAGATGGTTGGTTTTCACAGTCGCATGTTGGTGCGGAATTTACAACCACACTTACTAACCGGCAAGTGCACCGGGTTGTACCAAGTAATACCTTACGTGAGTAAGGGTCGATCCCATGAGGATTGATGGATTAAGCAATAATAGCGTTTGATAGGATTAGTTAGACAGACAGAAAATAGTGTTGGGAGTTTAAAGACATTAAACAATAGCAAAAATATTAAAGAAGGGCAAGTAATTAAGATGGAAATAATATATGGAGAAGACAGTTAAGGTTTTAGAGTTATCTATTTTCTGGATTGACTTTTCTTATTAACTATTTTAATCATGCGAGATTTAATTCATGGCAAACTAATTGTGACTAGACCCTAATTCCTTAGACCTTCCTAGTCTCCTCTAAAATTCATCAACTGCTAATTCCTTGGTCAATTGATTTCAATTAGAGGGTGATGATCAAATTCCAGTTTATATGCCACAAGAATCCTAATTGTCCAAAAATAAAGAGATTATATGTCACGTATCCCGTTAAATACAAACAATTAGAAATTCAGGATAATATGTTTTCAAGCTATTGTTCAAGTAAAGAGCTTTTCCAAGTTTTACAAGAACTCAAATAGAACATGGGTCATACTTCCGTTCCACCCAGATTCATAAAATAAAGAACGAAAACAATTATTGAAATATAAATCAAAACATGAATTAAAATAGAAAAATAATATTATCAATCCATACAATAGACAGAGCTCCTAACCTTAACAATGGAGGAATAGTTGCTCATGGAATATGAAATGTAAATTTGTATGAAATAATGTTGTGGAATGTTGTGTTGGAACCACCCTATTGGGATCCCTTTTATAACTAATCCTAATAATTTAAAAATCAAATTTCTAAAATTAAAATTAAAGTAATATCTTTTTCTAAAATAAGATTTGAATTTAAATTTGAATTAATTAACAAGTCTTCAGCTGATGGGTGGGACCACTTGATTTGTCCATTCTGCAGCTTCTAATCTGTGATTTCTGGGCTAAGAACTGGGTCAAAACAGCCCAGAAATCGCCCCCAGCGTTTTTCTACATTTTCTGCACGTGGCGCATGTGACGCGTCCGCGTCGTCCACGCGTTTGCGTTATTTGTGCAGATTCCAGTCCACGCGTTCGCGTCAGGCACGCGATCGCGTCATTGCGATTTTCTCCATTTCGTGCGGTTGCGTGAGCCATGCGTCCGCGTCGGTATTCGCTGGTCATCTCCTTGACTTCTTCTCTTTCTTTGCAGAAACTCCATCAAATTCCGCCAAATGCTACCTAAAATAAACATTATTGTACAAAACTCAAAATAGCATCCATAGTGGCTAAAATATAATTAATTCTTAATTAAATTCAACAATTTAGATGCAAATTCACTAGGAAAAGATAGACAAGATGCTCACGCATCACAACACCAAACTTAAACTGTTGCTTGTCCTCAAGCAACCAACACTAATATAAGCTTAGGATGTGAATTTGCATGAGAATGAGAGTTTGATTAAGCTCATGTCTCTTCTTATAGTGGGGTTTACAACTGCAATCCTGAATAGTTTTGGCATCTCACTTTATCCTTTGAAGTTCAGAATGATTGGCATCCATAGGAACTCAGAATTCAGATAGTGTTATTGACTCTCTTAGTTCAGTATGTTGATTCTTGAACACAACTACTTTATGAGTCTTGGCTGTGACCCTAAGCATTTTGTTTTCCAATATTACCACCGGATACATAAATGCCACAGACACATGACTGAGTGAACCTTTTCAGATTGTGACTCAGCTTTGCTAGAGTCCCCAGTTAGAGGTGCCCAGAGTTCTTAAGCACACTCTTTTTGCTTTGGATCATGACTTTAACCGCTCAGTCTCAAGCTTTTCACTTGACACCTTCACGCCACAAACACATGGTTAGGACAGCTTGATTTAGCCGCTTAGGCCAGGATTTTATTCCTTAGGGCCCTCCTATCCATTAATGCTCAAAGTCTTGGATCCTTTTTTACCCTTTGCCTTTCAGTTTAAAGGGTTATTGGCTTTTTCTGCTTACTTTTTCTTTTTCTTGTTTTTTTTCTTTATTTTATTAAAATTTTTTTTCGCAAGCTTTATATTTTTCACTGCTTTTTCTTGCTTCAAGAATCAATTTTATGATTTTTCAGATTATCAATAACATTTTTCTTTTTCATCATTCTTTCAAGAGCCAACAATTTTAACATTCATAAACTTCACTATAAAAAATATGCACTATTCATGTCATGCATTCAGAATCACAGAAAACACCACCACATTTAAGTAAATAAGACTATTCTTCAATATAGACCCACTTTCTCATGCAATATATCACTCCTGTATTTTTTATTTGAAATTAAGTTTAGTGAGTAATACATGAGACATTTTTTTTTCAGAATTAAAGCAATAGGGAGAACTAAACTAGTCCTAGGATTCTAACTAATAAAGGATTATGCAACAAACAAAGAAAAATAGCAGAAAATCGGAACATAACATAGACAAAGAGGGGAGGAATAAAAAATGAAAGGAACTCAACCACCTTAGTTATCCTAGCAGTCGTTTATTCTTCAGGTTGCGCTCCTTAGTGAAGATGATTCGCCTCCCTTTTGGTGCCATAGGAATAAACAGAAAACTTCTAAGCGAAGCGTCAACACCAAACTTAAAAGTTTGCTTGTCCTCAAGCAAAGAAGAACTGAAAATAGAAAGAGATAAATTATTATGAAGAAAGAAAAAGAAGAGGATAAAATAATAAGCGAGAATAGGGATTGGAAGAGAGAGAGAAAGAAAACTGGGCGGCGCAACCGACGCGTTCGCGTGCGGCACGCGATCGCGTATGTCGCGCATGCTTCATAATGACGCGTTAGCGTCAGGCACGCGTCCGCGTGCCCTGGATTTTGTGCGATTCGCGCGAAGCCAGCCGCGCGCCCGCGTGACTTTCTGTTCGCATGGCTTGGGAGCCAAATTTGCATACGATGCGTTCGCGTCATGCACGCGATCGCGTGGATGGCCATATGTGCAACTGACGCGGACGCGTCGGTCACGCGTTCGCGTGGGCAATTTTGTGCTTTTAGCATACTTCCAGCCCCAAGCCAGCATAATTCTCTGTCCAGACACCTTTTACGTCGATTTTTCGGGTCACGCGTCCGCGTGGATGACGCGGACGCGTGGGAGGTCATTTTTCCACATGACGCGGGCGCGTCATCGACACGGTCGCATGGAACAATTTGTGCCAAAGGCACTATTCCAGCGCCACTCCCTCGCAACTCTCTGTCAAATTTATTTTTTTCACACACACCCATCTGACGCGGACGCGTCAGCGACGCATGCGCGTCATGTTCGCTCTTCTTTTTTTTTTTTTAGTGTCCGGTTTCTGTTCTAAAATAGCTGCATGATCAGAAAATTAGTAAGAACTCAATAAAAATCAACTAAGTAAGGAAACTACTACTACGAAAAATAACTTAAGGATACGAAATTATCGGGTTGCCTCCCGACAAGCGCTTCTTTAACGTCACTAGCTTGACAGTCAGTTCTGCTATTTCAGCAGATGAGTGGACCTCTGGCGATCAGTCTCGCCTCCAAGATAGTGCTTCAACCTCTGGCCATTCACTGTGAATTTTCTGTCAGAATTCTCTTCCTGTATCTCCACATGACCATATGGTGAAGCTCTGGTAACCACAAATGGTCCTGACCACCGGGATTTCAGCTTTCCGGAAAAGAATTTGAGCCTTGAATTATATAGAAGCACTCTCTGTCCTGGCTCAAATATTCTGATGGCAATCTTCTTGTCATGCAGTAGCTTGGTTCTCTCCTTATAGAGCTTGGCATTCTCATAAGCTGAATATCTGAATTCATCAAGCTCGTTCAACTGAAGCATCCGCTTTATTCCTGCAGCTTCTGAATTAAGATTCAGGTACCTGATTACCCAGTATGCCTTGTGCTCCAGCTCAACTGGCAAGTGACAGGCTTTGCCATAGACCAACTGATATGGGGACATGCTAATGGGAGTCTTGTATGCTGTCCGGTATGCCCAGAGAGTATCATCAAGCTTCCTAGACCAGTCCTTTCTTGAAACACTGACGGTCTTCTCTAGAATTCTTTTGAGTTCCCTGTTAGAAACTTCAACCTGTCCACTTGTCTGAGGGTGATAGGGGGTTGCCACTTTATGACGGACTCCATATCTATGTAGAAGAGAGTCCAGTTGTCTGTTACAGAAGTGGCTTTCACCATCACTAATGAGTGTCCTTGGGACACCAAACTGGCTAAAGATATATCTCTAAAGAAAGCTCATTACCACCTTGGCATCATTGGTGGGTAGAGCTACAGCTTCCACCCACTTGGACACATAATCAACCGCCACTAGAATATAGTTGTTTGAATGTGAGGGTGGAAAAGGTTCCATGAAATCAATACCCCACACATCAAACAACTCAACCTCAAGAATCCCCTGCTGTGGCATTTCGTGATTGGCAGGGAGATTTGTGGCTTTTGCACATCTGTCACAGTGCTTCACAAAATTTCTTGAATATCTGAAGAGAGTAGGCCAGTAGAACCCGCTCTGAAGGACCTTTGTAGCTGTCCTTTCACCACCAAAGTGGCCCCCATATTCAGAACCATGACAGTGCCAAAGAATTTGCTGTGTTTCTTCATCTGGGACACATCTCCTGATTATACCATCTGAACATCTTTTAAAAAGGTATGGTTCCTCCCAGATGTAGTACTTGGCATCTGTTAATAGCTTCTTTACTTGTTGCCTACTGTACTCCCTTGGGATAAAATTCATGGCCTTATAATTTGCAATGTCTGCAAACCATGGAGCCTGTTGAATGAAGAACAATTGCTCATCCGGAAATGTCTCAGTCACAGCTGTGGGTGGTTGCACTCCTGCTTCAGGCTCAATTCTAGAGAGATGGTCAGCCACTTGATTTTCTGACCATTTCCTGTCTTTTATTTCAATATCAAACTCCTGAAGGAGCAACACCCATCTGATTAATCTTGGTTTAGAATCTTGCTTGGTTAGAAGGTACTTCAAAGCAGCATGGTCAGTATAAATAATAACCTTAGAACCAAGTAAATAGGACCTAAACTTATCAACAGCATACACAATAGCTAATAATTCCTTTTCTGTAGTTGTGTAATTCTTTTGAGCATCATTTAACACACGACTGGCATAATAAATGACATGTACAAGCTTACCATGCCTTTGTCCTAAAACAGCTCC